>NC_048600.1:54810067-55066616 GCF_003668045.3 Cricetulus griseus
ATACACAAGTCTAATAAAAAGTGATTATAAAAACTTAGAACACTTGCCTATAAATTACATATGCACATGAAATAAACCATTTTCACTAGTAATCACTGATCTCATGAAGAATTAACACTTAAAAATATAAGAAGTTAATTATAGAATCATTATACAAAAGAGTAAAGAGCCAGAGGTCCAAAGAACAAGAATATACATGTTTGTTACCCCAAGGAAATGACCATGAAACACTGATTATGTGGCCTTCAATTGTATTTGATGTATATTTACAGTTAGTTGCTCCTGTGCACAAAATCTTGTCAGAGCATTCCTAACTAAAAGCACTTTGCATGCTGTTAAATATTTTTCATGTAGTATTCTGCACATTATTGTGTTTAAACAACATTTCACCAAACTTATTTTCTACTATTTGACAATTATATTTTGAATTTGACCTGTATGGCCTCAATTATAAATAATTTAGTTACAAACATTTTTGCATCTAGATCTTGGTGCACAGCCTTCACTAACAAAACATTTTAATAAGTAAATCAAAACACGTGTCCCTCACTGTCACTAATAAGTCAGAAATCCATTAAAATATGAATCTAAAATAATTAGTGTGTTTTTATGTTTGTAACAGCAGAACATTTTTATAAATCAGAAAAAGTTTACATGAAATACACACACACACACACACACACACACACACACACACACACACACACACACTGCTCTGCACTGCCGGATTTATTTTTGTAAATTAATTCCACTTCCACATCCTGGTTGCCAATTTCTATTTGAAACTAATAACACCTGTATTTTCTCTGTCTATGGTCACAGTACTAGGATTATACAGATGAAACTCAAAACTTTTCTATGCTTTAACTATTCATAGTGTTTTGGCCATAGATTGATTTGTGTAGAAATTAAGTCAACTTTCAGAAGTCAAGCATCTGTCCCATCAATTACAGATCAAAATAAAATGATCATGAAGACATAATCTTAGACAAATAATGAAATATTTTATGAAGCACTGTATACATCCTCTTACTTCATTGATTTCTTTTGTTTAAATTTGACTATTACAAGATGCTAATATCCTCATGAAAGTTAGCATTTAACATCCTATTTATATATCAATAAAAGCATATTGGGATTTTCTATACAAACACAATAAAAAGATTATGAATAAATATTTGAAATGCTAAGAGTTATGCAACACAACAAAGAGCATAATTTAATATTAGCGAGATATCAAATTACTGATAATATTCTAAATATCAACCAACTCATATATTTGTTAAGCCTTGTCACTTATTTTCTATGTAATTTTAAGTTTTGTTGTTTTCTATAGTCAAAAATCATAGTGCTACATTCATACCTGGTGACATAACATGAGTGTGGTATTTGGAATCATGGTTAATTTTTCATTTACCATGAACTTGAACTTGAAATGTAATATAGGCATATAGGCATGCATAACTATTTATCCATTATTTCATGAAGCTGCTCTAGGACCATGTCTTTAAAAAATTCTCAGAAAGGTTACCAGTAATTTATTATTTTTAAAGTCCAGTGTAATGACGAGGATTGCTGTAAGTTTAGGTATATTTTGATGTCTGTTGCCCTAGAATTAATAATATCTCCACTACCAGGCTGATTTCTCTTAATCAGCATTGTAGAGAGGATTGTTCATGTTCATTTCTCTGAATTACAGTGAACAATTACATGGCAGAAAGTCCAAAAATGGTGTTAGTTTGCTGTTTATTGTCAAAGAGAAGAGTTTGAGGAAAGGAAAAAAGCAGAGTCAGGGCCTTTCTGTGCTCCATACTGAATCAAGCAATTTGGGCATCCATGTTCTACTGTTTTGTCTGATAGCTAATTTTATGTCTAACAGGTGCAAACTCACTGTATCAGTTTCAGTATGCAGAATGTTTCTCTGAGTGCTCAATCAGGGAAAAGAAGAGCCCATCTCAAAGTAAATAATTTTAAGGTTAGTTTGACTTTTGTTTAAAAAGTATTCAATCATGTGTTTATATCAATTAAGTTAAGCTCATGCTTCTGAATACTCAGGTATTTAATGAAGAGTAGACCTAAGCTGTATTGATAAAGTAATAAAAGTTGTTACAGCACTCATGCTGTAATTCAGCCATGTATCAGAATATGAAGGATGGAAACTATGTATAGACAATAAAATATGGCTGTTTGTTCTTTTCAAAAGCAATCATACAGTTGTTTTGATATAGAGAAAAATAAATAACTGCTTTATATTAAGTCCTAGTTTATTAACAAATCTATTCCCCTGAAGAACAAAGGAACCTGAGATCAAGCCTAATTGAGATTGTCTAGGGGAATATTTAGATGTTAAATCTAGAGCTAAGGTTGTTTTTTAAAAGAAATATTTAAAATATCTTGAAAAATGTTCTATATATTTAAGTTTCTTTCTCTCTCCCTACCAAGTGAGAACTACTGTTCTTTTCCTTACATAATGAGTGTTATTAACATAATAGGTACAATGTATATTGTATGTTCACTAGTGTTTGGTCACTGGTTAATAATAAAAAGAATGCCTTTCCAAAAATTAATTTTATAGCAGTTAAAGATCTAGGTCCCACCATAATAGCTTACAAATAATTTCAGAAAAATGAATTAAAGAGAAAAATGATGACTTAACACTATAGCATCATTCTATACTCTGAATGGTGCATGTAATAAAAACTGAGACAAGAGAAATCTTGAAGAGTTGAAATTTCATAAGGCTCTTTAGGAGTCTTTTGGAAGAAATATAATATTATGTGGAATTTAAAGTGTGATGGCTTTAAGATTCTTGAAAAGAATATTTACATGATGGCCTAGGTAAAGTGCATAATTTTAAATACTATACCTTTGTGTGCTAGAAACGTTCTTTCACTGAGAAAGGCATTACTGAAGTTGATGTAGCATTTCAGAAATTATCAATTACTGTGTCAACAGAATGGGAAAAAATTATGAACAGGACAGTTTTGAGATGAGTATTACTGGGGATCTACAATCAGGAGAAAGTTGTGGTTGATCTGATACAGAATCCCGAGACCTCTGGTATAGATTGTGCAGTAGGAAATGATGTCTAGTGACTGTCTATATGGACAAGCTTTGGTGAATGGTCAAATGTAAAGTGACTGATGGAGACAACCCCATCTGAAGAGCAAGAGAAAAGTCTTGTGTTTTAATTAATTAATATTGAGACTTTTGTAGATATGATGGGTTTTTGGAAATCAAAATATCATGCAAGTTATTGATTATAATCCTCTAAGACTATATAAATAGAATCAATAGCTGGTAAATTAATTATTCAGGGATATACATGAATACTGGTGGATTTTGGTGTTGAATCTATAGATACCTAAATATTTAGGTAACTAGATGTAAGGTCTAAAGACCTGCTCCACCTCCTACCCAGGGTTCCAAAGGTGAAATGCTTCTCAGAAGCAAAGAATGAGGTAAAAGATTTCTAAGTAACTATACACAAAATCTAAGGGTCATGCTCCTTACCTCATGTGTTCTTTATTGTTCTGTTTCTATCTAAAAACCCTGTCCTAACTTCTCTATGCTTCTTCTAGCTTCTACTCTAAAAACACTCTCCTTCAGGAACCAGAAGTGATAAAGAAGTTTCCTTCATTGGTCAAAAGCACATTCCTAGAGGAAGCAATGAGGAGCTGAGCCATTTACCATAACAACACAAGGGTCCAAGGTCATAGGAGCAAAACTGACAGGGAGGGCACAGTGCTCAATGAAAACCTTCAGATACAGATCTATTGTTTGTAGACTGGTAAGTAAAGCATCAGCATGCTTTTCTTAGTAACCTTGGTAGACATCTGTGACTCTGACCTTGTACAAGTTATAAAGTTTTCTTTTTACAAAAAGCCTTTAGTCTAGTTTGAATTTGCTCTGAGGTGAAAGTGAGCTGATTGTGTGTAGTAGTCTGAGCAAGAGCACAAGGGCAGGCTGTTAAGAGTCCACAGTCCTTGTGAAATAAGTAAAACTGGTTATGAAGCATGTAACAATATAGATTCTGTATATCAAAATTATATCACTCAATGAAAAACCATCTTCCCAGACCATACACAGAATATGTTCCCAGTAAACAATTAACATACTGTAATGCTGTAGGAAGAATCTCCAAGCTGTAATGTGAGGAAAAGTGCTTTTATATAAGAATCTGAAATGAAGAGAGCTGATATATTTGGCTTGCAGATAAGGATAAGATATGTATCTCTGGTGACATTATTCCTCATCACCTTGCTAAATGAGGTATGTCCTTCAAGAGATAAGCCATCCCTGATGGAGTGACCCCTGAAATATGTGAAGAACTCTCACTGCATAATTCTGCAGTCTGTAGCAATAGATAATTGACAAGATATTGCTACTGTCTTTGAATTTCCAAAACCATATGAAAGAGGTGATAAGAAGTGTAGACATGGATAAGATCTCTGTAGGAATTCAAGAATAAAACTTCTGGCTACATAGATCCTTACATAGTTTTAATTTGTATCAGTAAAAGAAAGGTAAATAAATACATAGTACAAAATATAGGGAGGAAATGAATGGGCTAGGAAGGAGAAGGAAGAGAATACTATGGACCAATAAAAGCTGAGATGAGAGACTTTCACCTTGAATTTTGTTTCTTATGGTAAGAAGACTTGAAATTTGGATAAAGTAACTTAGTATATCTATAAAGGATATTTTATGAGCTCATGAAATGAGTAAAAATTAAGAAATTATGCAAAAGATCTGACACAGATCTTAAATACAGATGTTACACACGCAGATATATATATATATATATATATATATATATATATATAGTTGTTAGATTGACAGATTTTCAAATATGCACTAAATAAGGCAGGCTATATCTGAAAATTTGTTTCTTAATGATTCAGACTAAATTTAAAATGTGGAGCCAAAAATCTCATCAAAGATCAGGTTAATTTTTGCTATGTATTATATATTATTATTATTATTATTATTATTATTATTATTATTCAAATAAAACATTTCAGAAAAAATTAACTATGTGATTATTAGCATAATGATGAATACATAAATTGAGGGGAAATGGTTCAAATATAGAATGTTTAAATATTCAAGTAATGGCTACTCTCAACAATCATTTCTTTAGAAAAATCTTTAGTGCTTTTTTCCTAAATGGGTCAATTTTTTTCCATTATTCTTTCATATAGTTTACAATTAAAGCCAATAATTTTAGCTACTTGGGTAATGAGTTCTGCACAAACAAAATGAAAACACCATGAAGGAAAGATGTTTTTATGTCTGGTTTTCCTCATTTTTATAATGTATTATCAACCATCATGGTTCACATGGAACATTTTAAGCTCTGTTCTATGGACATTTTGATAATGATAACTTGTATGCTTACTAAAGAATTTTTTCTGTGTATGGAATGCCAAAGGCAACTCTGGATTCTGACCAATAGATTTGTTTGAGTAGATTTTGGAAACAAACAAAACTGTCTCTAGACAGTTGTCAAATGGCCAATGTAAGGAGCACAAAAATTGTCTCTTGTGAAATTACTGGGAAGCAGAATTAGTACCTGCTTGTTAATGGAATGGTTGATAAATCATCAACCATTTCAGTACTAAGCAAAGGCTTCAACTATGAAGCTCTAAAAAAGAAATAGAGGATGTCCTTATTTGCAGGGTTATGTTTCAAGATTCCCATGGAAGCATCTAACCCTTTATAGTACTGTGCACTCTACGAAAGCAATGCAATTATAAAGCAGTGGGTGCAGTAACCAAAACGGTTATTAAGGACTAATAGGTGAGTAGTACACACAGTCAGTGTGGACATACTTAAGAAAAAGATACTACACATCCTGTGGTGGATAATGATAATATTTGTGCTATTCAGATCATGAAAGGACACTTTTAGAATTCATGGATTGTTGACTTTCAGAACCTTTATGTATTATTTTCTGATAAGAGAGATCCTGTATAATTGAAGCCATGCAAAGTAATATGTGAATAAATGATATACCACTGGAATGGAACTGGCCCATTGTGTCTAATTTTACTATTTTTTCTAGCTGTATTATAACTTTATAGTAACATCAAAAGGTTCAGAGCCTCTGCTGTCTGATAAAATAGAAACTTTGGTTTTTCAATTCAGCTTTAATCCTTGTTGGAATTGCCTTTACAAATCACAGGGCATTAGAATTTCTTAAAATTTCCAGTTAAGGGGGTAAATCCCTGAATTTACTTGAAGATTCGGGAGACAGTCAGATTTTTGCATAACCTGAGTCATAATTTTTTTAATAGAATCAACCTGGCCAAAGGAGAACTTGAAGACAGAGTTTCTGTTCTGCCTGGTCCTGTAGCATTTTAGGCCTAAAAATCACAGAGAGGCTTATCTTAATTATAAACTGCTTGGCCAGTGGTGCAGGCTTCTTATTTGCCTAGCTCTCTTTTAATTATTAACCCATTTCTATTAATCTATGTAGTTCCACTTTGTCATGGTATACTGGTGATGTCAGGGCCTCTTGTTCTCTTGGCAGCTACATAGCGTCTCCCTGGCAGCTCCCTCTGCCTTCCTCTTCCCAGCATTCTCCAAGTCTGGTAGCCCCACCTACACTTCCTGCCTGGCTACTGGCCAATCAGTATTTATTTATCAACCAATAAGAGAAACATATATTTATAGCATACTGAAGGACATCCCCCATCAAGAACTCACATTCATTATGAATGGGAGTAAACTGTCTTGAGGTCAAAGGAAACATGAAAGAGCATTATTTGTTTGTTATACTTTTAAGAGTACATTTCTTTAAAATTGCAGCTGTACTTAGCTATAGATTATTAGATGTGTAGAGCATGGCTTAATTGCAAATTTAACATAAAATAAACACCTGCCAATGATGAGCATTTGTAGAGCTGGGAACATTTATAGCCTCAATTTTTTTCTTCTCTAAATTTTCCTATTCATTCTTTTCAAAGCACATACTATAGGTCATTACATGAAACGTAAGAACACTATTTATTAAAGACTACTTCTTGTGACTGTACTACAAGAATATTAAGCATGAAATGTCTCTCAATTAACAAGAATTTTTTAATCAATGGAAAGGTCACTTCTGGGTTCTGGTAACACTATCCTCTATTTATTCTTTCAGCTTTCTTGCCTCCTTTCTCCCTGTCTACACCAACAAACTCTGGTCACCCAACAATTCCCTCTTTGTATTTCCAGCATTCTCCTGTTAAATCGCATCTTTTTTTTCAAAAATAGATAACTATTCCTCTTTTTTATTCAGATTCTGAAATATATGGGCTTTTAAATTTTTATCTATCATCTAGCTCTACTTATTAAATATATATTTATCTACCTATTATATATATAGATATAGGTACATAAATGATAGATAGGTAGACATAAAGACAGATTTTTGTATTTACCTGGTACCTGGTGCCCATAGAGGGGCTAGAAGAGTGTTCCAGATCCCCTTGAACTTAAGTCATAGTCAGTAGTCAGTTGCAATATGAGTGGTGAATCAAACTAAGGTCCTCCGAAACAGCAGCCAGTGCAGACAAAACTGTCATCCAGCCCATCTATGGGATTTTTAATAGTTTCATTTCTTTTGGAAGAAGAAAACATGTTTTACAGGAACATTTTTAATCAGTAACCTTTCAATTTGTACAATTGCCTATTTCTCAATGGGGCCAGTTTAGTCTTAACTGAGGTTCAAAAGGCAGGGTGACTATATAGAACCAGAAGAGAGGTAGAAAAGGGGTGGGGAAAACTGAATCAGTAATGTGAAATTCTTTCAAGTATTGAGCCTTGCTGTCTCTTTCATAATTTGTTGTTTCAGTTTTTATTTAATGTAAAAAAAAAAGATTTGCAAATAAGACACATTTATAACAAAAAACACAATAATCATTCATGAGGGCAAATATAATTGGGGCATATACATGCACTGAAGAATAAAAATTCCATGCAAGATCCATTGGCAATTTGAACTTAAGTGGCATAAAAGCTGGCTGTGCTTTATCATGAGGTAGTGGTGATAACTGAGAAATCCTATCAATCAATGTCCTCGCATGAATAGAAGAGAACAATCTGGGTTTGCCAGCTGGAGAGCCTCTGGATTGTTGTCTCAGCAGAAAGGTAAGCATGGTAAGTGTCAAGAAATGGGTATTTGTGCTCGAAAGTGTGTGAACTATAAGAAAAAGGATAATCTCCATGAAAGGCCTATAACAGAAGGTTGTTCTCTACACCTACTGTAATTCTCACATTTTCTGTACTGGACACTGCCTTGTTAACTTTCCATCAGGTCATCTCTGATTCCTGTCTCTCAGGCATGAATGAGAACTTGAAAACATAATCATAATTATGTCACAGGAGTAACATAGCTCACTATGAAAGCACTTTCTGTTTTGAATTTTCATTCAGTGTCTTGATACTAAATACTCTATATTCTAGTAAATTCTGTACCTGGATTTCCTGCTTTGGTCCTTTCCTGATGTTATAGGGTCTTGTTCCAGCTGTCGTGTACTATGTGTTGAACATTCTCACTTGGTGTGTTAATGTACTTGGCATAGAGCGTTAACTTCTCAGCAGCTAAATACCCTATTGTTTGAGCTCATCTTGTTTGTTGTCTCCTTTACCTTACCAGCTGCACAAGTAACAGACTTGCCTTGTGATTCCCACAGTGTTCTCTGAGAGCAAGCCCATTTCTTCAGCATTCAGGGAGCTGCTACCTTCTCATTGAAAGCACATCTCAGACGGCAACTCTCCCAAAGGTCTTCTTCCTTCACCTGCTAAACTAAACAATCTAACTTCTCTATGATACCATGTGGAATGGTGCATACATCTATTAGAATGCATACTTTCCGATTTTCTGTGTGTTGCCCATCCAATAGCATGGAAGTATAATCAGAACAACAATCTTCTCCATTTAACTCCCCACTATGATTCCAAGTGAAACAACAAGTTATGTCATATACTGAGTGCTCTCGTATCTGCTGACTGTGGAGGAATAACCAAAAATACATCAGTATGAAGCTGTTGACATTTGGAAAGATTACAGCCTCTTTCTAATCCTCATTTGAAGCATCAGCCTTTATTTGTGAAGAACAAAAAGTATGTGGAAACAGTTTGATAACAGAACAGATAGTCAAAAAAATTTAAAAAAACAACTAGGTTGATTATTCTTAACACTCATCTATTCTCTAGAATCTGGATTCTAAACATGTAAAGTTCTTATTTCTTTGAGTTTTAAGCAAATTACAATTCTTTAACCTAATGTTCACATTGATTAACAGAGGGCTTCCCAAATAAATGTCCTCTCTCTGATCCTGAAATTGTCTGTTGTTATGACCCGCATTTTAGATGTGAGTAGAGTAACTGTATTATGAGAAAAAAAAATGTTTCCAGGTAACATAGACCAAACGTAAAAGATAAGCTGCTTGGGGCCAGGCATTAGTGGCTCACACCTTTAATCCCAACATTCGGGAGGTTGAGGTAGGAGGATCTCTGTGAGTTTGAGGCTAGCCTGGTCTACAGAGAGAGTTCCAAAGCTACACAGAGAAACCCTGTCTTGAAAAACAAACAAACAAAAAAAAAAAAAAGAGAGAAGCTTCGTGGATGGAACAGGACAAGGATGGGCTGCACTGCTCAGAACATTCTCAGAGAAAGCAATCCGGCTTTTCAATACCCACTGGATTTTATTTCTTCCCTTTTGTAAATATTTAGAGTGCCTATTATAGAACAGACTCTTACCGTGCATTTCTAAATTGAGATATATTAATTTATACCTGAAAAGAATTGCTAAAAATTCATTCAGTGAATTGGTTTTCATGAGTTATGATTTGAATTTATGATTTAAAAAAAATAATAAAGCAGAGCTGGGGGGAGGGGAAACACATCTTTAATTCTAGCACTTGGGAGGCAGACGTAGTAGGACCTCCATGAATTTGAGGCCAGCCTGTTCTACAGAGTGAGTTCCAGGACAATCAGGAACTCAGAGAAATCTTGTCTCAACCAATAAATCAAAACAAAACAAAAAACCCACCAAACCAAAACCAAACAAACAAAAAAAGTTCTTGTGTGATTTTGTGTAATGCCATGTAATAAAAGCATTCTTTATATTAATTTAATGAGTAAACCTTTTTTATTTTCTGAGGTTAGCTATTTATTTATTTATTTAAATTTGGGTACTTTTTTCCCTAAATAGTATTGATACAGAACATTTTTCTTAAACTATATTGTGTTCTGAAAGTATATGCTGGTTAATTTCCTATCAGTTCAGACTCTTTCTATAAACTCACACTGGTAGCTTTCTGCTTAGTGTAATTTCTTTTTCAGGAGAAAGAGTTGAGCATAAATGTCTACATGTGTTCAGGAATTTTTTTCAGAATAAATATGATTTTGTTGCTAAATGTTTTATAAGCCAACTTGCTTTTGGAATATTTTTCTAGAGAAATTGTTTTTAGCCACAGTTTCTACTTCATTTTACAGTCATAAAGATTATGTTCTCTACTTACTCTAAGAAAGCACCAAGTCAGAATGATTCGACAAATGTAAAATGTTTATGTAAATAGACAAACTTATTGAAATGAGTTTTTCATAGCATTCTGTTTAAATGATCATTCCAATGTTGATCTGTGAAAACCTGAGTTTTATGGTTCTCAATTACAGAGTGTGAAGGAAACAATTCAATCAAATGAAATTCAATTGATTTATGTGAAATTTCATGGAGGATGTCCTTCTGTATGCTGTGAATATCTGTTTTTTTGTATTGGTTGATGAATAAGAGAGATCAGAGAGCAAGCAATGGCCACACCTTAACTCATTAGTGTCTCAGCAGACAAGAGAGTGAATTCCTGTTTCTTCCCGCTTATATTCTCTCTCTACCCAGTCATCTCACTTTCTGTCTTCTCCCAGCCATCACACTTCCTGTTTGTCTGTACAGACTTCCAGACCTCTATGGTTAGATAATGGCAAGCTCCATTCTCTAATCTTCAGAAAGGCTTTATTTGTACAAAGAAGATATCACCACAGAAATTAACACATTCTTAGCTTAGTATGTGTTCAAGTTATTGTAAATGACATCTCAAGATATTCCAAATTTTAATACATTCCCCAATTTAAAAATAGTAAGTTTTAGGCCAAGGAAAGCAAACATCTCACTCAGGTGATTGACGCAATTTCCACATTTGAAATTCTTCTGTTTTAAGATTCTACTATTATATCATAGTTGGGAAATTCTGCATTAAGTGTTCCTAATAAAATTAGAAACACAACTTTTCTGTTAAATCATTAATATGATTATAATTTTCCTTAAAATATTTCAAATTAAATGACATATTTTAGACATTATTATGTAAAAACATAGAAACATGCATTTTCTAATTATATCTGTACTGATACAGACATATATGAATTACTATTTTCTGTTTTGTGATTGCTATGATTCTTCTGGTCTTTGCAGCCACCTGCATATATCTGGATGCCTGTAATGTGGCAATTAACCAGCAGCTTCTTAATGACCTAATTAAGCCATAATGATTGAAGTACAAGGCATTTCCTGGGAATTGATGGCCAACTGAGTAGAGTTGATGGCCCATGGCATAGCTGAGAGCCATTAACCCTAACCAACCATTAATCCTGTTTAAACACTATATATAGAGGTTATTATTATGAGCTGGAAATTAAAATAATGAAGTATGGTCTATTTACATGTGGTGCAATTACACTTGCTAAATACGGCATCTTCGTAAAGAATAAATATTTGAATTACTGTAAGATAATTATTCAACCATTAAAACCTACCTCAACCGAGCAGAGATACTTTAATGAATTAAATAAGAATTTCCTGTTACCTTTGGTGGCAAATTATTGTAGACAACTAAATCTAAATTATATCAACAAGAAAAATAATTTGCCTCTAATATATCAGGTCAAAAAGTGATTGAGTCTCATAAAAGTTGAGAATTGCAACTTAACCAAAATCTCCTATCCTTTCCCCTCCCCTCCTTAAGCCCCTTTCTCTCCCACCTCCTCTACAAATTAAATATCTAGTGTCAAAGATTTGTGAGGGAAGAAACAAAGCTCCCCAGTATGTCTTTGATTACATTTTTCACATTCAATCACTCAATATATTAAATCACTTTCCCAATTCTAGGTACAGGTTCTTCAGTAAGGGATTCTTGATCATATTTGGTCAGGCAATTAATATTTAATTTGCAGCAGGCCTGTGCACTTATGTGAATACAGACTGTTAAAATTTAGTACATGGCAAATAATTACATGCACACTCAGAAGAAATAGTGAATATAATTTATCTCTAGGGAAATAGAAAGTAAAAGTGCAATGAGATACTATTATCTGCCACTATGGATAGTTTTATTTTCTTCTTTGGATTAACCATATACCAACTGTTGATGGGGAAGAAGACAAAGGAGTAAAGAAGTAGCTGTGGAGAGCTACAAATTGCAAACCACTATGGAACACAGTTCTTCACAGCAGCTAAATACACAGGGGATATACGATCTAGCCCAGACAAACCAAAACATTTGTTCATGTGAAGACTCATGAATATTCATAAGGTTTTTCATTTGTGATATTAACAATATGAAAAATCTTCCAGATGTTTATCAACAGGTGGCAACATGTTCCAATCACAGCATTATCATTCCCCTTGAACAAAGTCAAACACAGGACATCCTGTGCGATTCTGCTTACAGAAAATTCTGGGAAACAGCTTAATACACAGCAAGACAATGTAGATCTTTTGTGTGTGTGTGTGTGTGTGTGTTTTGAGACAGAGGTTTTTATTATTTATTGTTGCTTTTAATTTTTATTTACTTATGAATCTATGTAGCCCCTTGCCATTCAAGCTAGCAGGCCTCTAACTCATTCACATCTCCCTGCCTCTTCCTTCTGAATACTGGGGATTAAGGTAAATAATACCATGGACAACATGGAGGAGATTTTTATGGTGAACAGAGAAATTTTGGAAGGGTACAGGTAATATTTAATTGTTTTTATTGTATATTTGTTTCCATGGCTTCTATCACTCCCATGTTCCCCCATGACTCTATAACTTGCCAAATCATACTTGTAAACTATGTACAATTTTCCAATCATATCTGCATAAAGTCAATTTAAGAAAAAGGTGTCCTGTGCTGTGCACAGAGATAATTCATGGGACATCACGAATTGCTTTATTGTGGCCATTTGTGAGCAAGGGACTTAAGGATCTATGAGTTAAGCTCATTCCTTACTTCTACACACCTGCTAATAACTTGTAGGACATTGCAACCTATCTTTGAAGATGATGAATTATTTTAAAAGGAAAGACTACAAGCTACATTGTTTTGTTGGGAACATAAAATGCACATTGGAAAGGTGTCTTAAACGAGGGAGAGGCAATTTCCAACTGGCATTTGAAGAGGAGACAGAATGTTTGGAGAGAGACTTGAACATCTAGACTATCAGTGGATATTGGCTAGAGAGAGCACCAAAACCAGAAAGTCAAAAGCAGGAAAAGGGGGAATGTTGTGAAGAAATACTAAAAGTCTGACTTGTGAGAGGCATTATGCGTTAGCTTGGGAGCTGTACCAGAGAAAAGTAAACAAGTAACTTTAAGCTCATTCCTCAGGCTTTTAAATCTAATAGGATTTTATTTAATTTGCTAGTTTTATTTCCAGGTCAGGAATAAAGGTAAAAGGATGAAACAATCTTTCCAACTGAAATAAATGGATGGAAAAATCTCACTATTAAATATCGTAAGGCTATGTTGAGATATATATATATATATATATATATATATATATATACAGAATATAGCAGTGTTTTAATTGTTTTTCCCATTTAATAATCTTGTTTTCCTTTTGTGTGTGTGCTCATACACACATGTGCAGACACCCTCATGTGCATACATGTGACACAGCACTTATGTGGGGATCAAAAGACAGCTGTAAGGAGCCCATTCTAGTCTGTGTACCTAGCAGATAGAGTTCAGGTCCTCAGGCCAATCAAAAAGCACACATTAAATACAAACCTAATTGCCATATGTATAAGGCTAATATCCATAATGAAAATATATGCAAAGATACTCAAAAAATATTAGTAAGCACAATTCAAAAAAACATGAAAGACAGTTTGAGATAAAACAGTATGATTTATCTCAGGACTGTGAGGGTGATTCTTTACAAACAAACCAATAAATGAGATATATCACAAAAGCAGTGTGGAGAAAACATGATTTTCGTAGTAGATGTGGAAAGGGCATTTGATAAAATGCAATCTCTCTTGAAGACAAAAGATATCAAAATTATGGAATGAAGAAACCTATCTAAATATAAGGGTTGTAGACAACAAGGCACAGTTAACATCACTCTGATAGAGAATAATTAATTCTTCTCTCTATGACTTGGAAAAAGCAAAGAAGTTCCTCTTTACCACAGATACTCAACACAATATTGGAAGTCCTAGCAGAGTACCCAGGAAAGGAAAACAAAGGACATTCAAATTCAGAAAGATAAAGACAAATCATTACATAAAACAATGCAATCTTATGTAGAGAAATCCCTACAGGTTTGACTGAACATCACCACAATTAATAAACAAATTGAACACATTTATAGGACGCAAAGCAAACATTGTAAAATTAGCACCATATCTTTTTACCTATACTAAATCATTCAAAAGAATAATCAGAAAAAGAATTCTACTTATAAAAGCACAAAAATATTTAGAAGAAATCTAATTAAAGAAGCAAAAGTTAGGTACAATAAAAATAATATTATTAATGAATAAACTGGGAGAGAAATTAAAGATTATATATGCAATTGGAAAGATATCTCTGGTCATGAATGGGAATCAACAATAATATTAAATTGTCCACAAAAATTCAATGCAGTACCCGTCAAAATATCAAGTATATTCTTCACAAAACTCGATAATGGACTCCTGAAATTATATGTAACTCCCTAAACCCCCATCCCTGGTTGGCATAGTGCTTTTGATCAAAGAAGAAAATATTGACTGACTTCATAATGTGTTACAAAGCAGTACTAGTATAATATTGACATGAAACAGATGCACAGACAAAGGAAACAGAATAGAAAACAGAAATAAGTTGAATTACATCAAGAGTGTTCAGAACACATGTTGGGAAAAAGACAGTCTTCAATAAATGCTCCTGGGAAAATTGCATGTTCACATGCCTAGAAAATGATACCAGATCCCGTTATAGAAACAAATACAAACATCAGCTCAAAATAGATTGAAAACTTAGAAAAAATGCCTCAGGACACTGAAATGGACAAAGGTCACCAAAACATAAGAAACAAAAGCAAAAACAGAAATTTGGGAGTGCTTCAAATTACAAATCTTATGCTATCAAAGGAAATAATTAACACCGTGAACAGGTAATCTGTAAACTGTGAAAAAAAATTATGCAGACTGAACATCAATAAGGGCTAATATTCAGATTATATAAGGATCAACAATTTGGTTTTGAAAAGAGCAGTTAGAAGTTATCAAAGTAAATGACTTGCTATACAGGCACGAGGAACTGAGTTTGAGCCCCAGAGCCCATGTTAAGAAGCAGAGTATAGTGGTGAACCTTATAATCTTAGCATGGGAGCCTGGAGGAAGCAGTGAGTCCCAAGGATCCTGGGAATCACTGGCCAGATAACTATCATATTCAGTCAGTTTCAAACTAAGGAGAGACACTGATTCAAAGAACAAGGTGTCTGGTTCCTGAAGAGTGTCACCCAAAATTATTCATTGAGCTCCCCATGCTTATGTGCAAACATGTACCTATGTGTATGCACATGCACACACATGCATACACATGCATACACATGCACACACACACACACACACACACACACACAGACATGTACGCACACACACAGACATGTATGCACACACACAAAATGAAAACAGTCCTATATATGCATTTCTCAAAAGATCACTTGCAATTGGCTAACAAGAATTTGAAAATAGCTGACTTTCCCTAAGAATTAGTTTGGTGCTAATTAAAACCACACTAAGTTCTCACCTGACTCCAGTCAAAATGGATGTTATAAAAAAGCAAAAGCTGAGTATTTTAGACATGAAATAATAAAAAGAAAGTCATTACACACTTTTGGAATTCATATTGTTGTCATTGTTGAAAACAGTAAAGAGAATGTTCAGAAAATCCAAAGGAGTAGTATACAGCCCCATAACCACAATACTAGTTATATCCAAAGGAAGTATGTACAAGAGACATCTGCAGTCATCTATGCATGGAAATAATCAAAATACCTAATGACATTTGAATAGGTTTTATATGTTTCATATAAAATATTACCACAATATATAACTCAATAGAATACTAGTCAGTCCCCCCCTCAAAAAAATCTTGTCATTTGTGACAGCATGGATAGGACTGAAAGGTATTAGAGTGAGATAAGTGGCCACAGATGCTGAATAATTTCAATTATTATTTGGGACCTACAAATGTTGAACTCATAGCATCTTAGAAGGAAATACTAGAGACAAGAGCCTGGAGATTAGGGAGAGTCATCACAATAAAAAGATGGAGAAATTTTGGTCACAGTACTATTTTATAATCAGAAGGAAAAATTCTTGTGTTTCTCTGTACAGTAGGGTGACATGTTAGAGCCACACTAACTTATAAGAATGTGTATTCAAGATCATCTCAGAAATAAAAGATGTACTTTTGTAAAACTGTGAATTAAAAAAACATGTTACATATTCATCTGTTTGTTATGCAATTATATACTCATTATACCCTAAATGTTCTTATATCATATCAAAGTCAAACCAAAAGTATTTAAATGTTTTATGGCTATATACAATATATACTCTCTCTATGTATATATGTATATGTATACAATATATGTATATGTATACTTAGTAAAGATATTTTCATGTTGTTTATTATTTCTTATGGATTTTATTTCATTCAAACATAACTTTTGGTTTTCTCTGATATACAAACGAATATGCCCCCAATGGTGAAACTTACAGCCTCCATTTTATCCCATAACAAAAAAATCATCATAATGATAACAATACTTAAAAAATTAATATTCAATTACCATCTAATATTATCTGAGGTCAAGGAGAAAAGTGGACTGTGATGAAACTTCCAGAGGATTCTCTGGGGAATAATTAGTAGGAAACAAAAGATCAGGGAGTGTTGAGGGGGCATTTAAATATTTTTAATATATTTCTTTAAACTTCTGTTGGTCAAGTAGAAGCACTCTCCACCCATGTATAGTAACTCCATTTAAATTCCTTTCATATATGTATGTTACATGAAAAATAAAGATTCAGAGAATGATATTGGTTTCAAGCTTCAAGCTAAAGATCAGAAAAGCAAAAGCAGACAGCCACTTGATCTTACTTCTAGATCAGGCTGAACGGTCTGATCCCGTCTCCAGGAGTTCTCACCAAGCCTCAGAGTTCTGCCTCTCTTCAGTGTGGCTGAAGAATATATGCCTTCCTATCCTCAATGTGGCTGGAGAATGAGTGCCTGATACTTACTACTGAAGACCCTGCTCCTATCTTTTATATCCCTCTAGTGCTGAGATTAAAGGTATATTATCCCAGGTGCTGAGATCATCTTTGTGTGAGCTATTTTTCTTTAGGACTTGGTAAATCTATGTAGATCTGGATGGCCTTGAACTCACAGAGAACCATCTACCTCTGAATCCTGAGTCCTAGGTTCAAACATATATACCACCACCTCTTAGGTCCTGGCTGCTGGGATGAAAGGTGTGTATCACCACTGCCTGATGTCTATAGCATGAAGCTGGCTTTGCTTTCTGAATACTCAGGCAATTGTTAATAAGTCATAAATCACCACATATGTATTTATTTTAGGCAGCTTCTACAGCAGTGGGCTTTCATATGGCTCTTCAAAGGGCCTTTAATGTCAGTTGTCCCTTCTCATATTCCCTCCCTTACCCTGCCCTCCCATCCTCTTCTCTATTTAATTCTCTTACTCTATTTACTCCTTTACCTCCATAATCATATATTCTATTTCCTCTTACTTGGAAGATCCTTTCTTACCCTCCGCAGTACCTCATTAATGAAGCTATTCAGATTGTAATACACACATTCAAATCCTAAAACCTAATATCTGCACATAAGAAGAATATGTCATATTTGTCTTTTGGATCTGGTTTATGACACTCAGAATGATTGTTTCTAGTTCTACCAATTTAGTATACTTAATACTTTCATTTTTCTTAACAGATGAATAATATTACATTGTATAAATGTACCTTTTATAATGATGAGGACTCTAGCGTTTCCATGTACCTGTGCCAAATCCTTGTTTCAGACATAACTGGGTGCTTTCTCTTCATAAAGCAAGTCCTTGTAGTCTTACCCAGATAGTGTTTTCTTTTTCTTCTGGGAAGTGGGTCCAGCATATCATTTCTAGAAACATATTACTTAAAACTGAGAAGAACGAAATGGAATGGTTACTCAGAAGCCTGTGTATACAATTCTGATTTATCAAAGAAGAAATTCAGATTTCAGAGCATAGTGTCCTATATGATTGATAAAAATCCATACATGTGAATATCTCCTCTCCTTTCCATGAATTTTTGAAAATATTCTTAAGAAAGGAGAAATGATATTGTCCTATGTCTCTCCTTTAGAACATGATTTTCACTAAATGAGAAAAATATTGTGTGTGTATGGTAGTGATGGTGTGTGAGAAGTGCATCAGGATTATTCTGGTTCTTTATTGAACCAATAAGCTACTTCATCCTAGGATCACCACTTATTAAATATTTCATGCAAGTAGTTTAAATTTGTTACTGTGTTCTCCATAGCCAATATCTGGACACCCTGCAGCACTATTCTATTTATCTAAACAAAACTTAGTAAAGGTAATGATTTTGCTTATCATTAAAACATTTTAGGGGAGAACAAATTATTGGCCTTATAGCCCATAAAAATAGAACATAAAAGACACTGTAATTAACAAAATGCAAAAGGAAATTTGCCTTAAAAGGCTACTTAATGGGTTGTGATATATTATTATTTTACAGATTATGTTGTCTATAAAATATAAAATAAAACCTTAATTATCTTAAAGGTGCCATGTGTAATATTTGCATTCCACAAAGACAATAGAGAATTGGTCTTATTTCAATAAAACATACAAAGGAAGCAAAGTAGCCACCTGTAACTTCTTCAACATATTTGAGCATACAAAAGGAAATAGAGTTGTGCCTTTTATATGTAGAAAATTGAACCAGGTGACTGTAGAGATATCTGGATGACATCATTACTCTCTTCCAGATAAATGCCTAAAGTGTTTACCACATTAATGTGCCACTGGATAAAAATGCTTGTCCTGATTCAGTGAAAAGATCAATACCAAAAGAAAGATGTTTTACAGGCTCTGAATTTTCTTCCCAGACTGTCAGCTCACATGATAAGAATGAAGGTCAAACAATCCCAAAGAGATTTCTCTCTCAACTTTCTGAACATTAATAAACACTTTGTGTGCATTATTCTTTTGCCCATTTGTCAGACAACTAACCCTGTCTGTAATTTCAGAAATTATGTGAATCCTAGAAGCTGGGAGGAGATCAACTCACTGAACCTTTATCTTCAATGGAAATTTAATGTGACCCAAAGAGTATTGGAAAATGTGTCATGTTCTGTTATGATGGCAGTGAGCATTTTATTGTCACTGTTTGGTTTGAGAGTGTTTTTTTTAATTTCATACCTGCATGGGTAAAATTTTTAAAGCAGAATGACCTGCAATGAGCTCACCAAGCGTATAATATCTCCACATTGGGGATAGATATATTAAAAGGTTCACTTTTTAAATATATATGTAATATATATTTAAATATATGTAATATATTTATAATATATATACAAACACACACACATATATATTCTTTATACCAATGCAATTACATAATGTAATCTCTCAGTTCAGATAAAATCATAACTTATTTTCCTTTGGTTTTTCTTGATAAATTTAGTAGATATTGAAAAGAAGGCTAGTTCCAAACACATAGTGGATCTGAAGTGGCATGGCACCCAGGTGAATGTCCCACTCTGGGAATTCCAGCCCTTTCATAGTGCCAACTGTCCTACAGAGCCCTCATCTCATTAAAGGTTAATTAGTTTCCTTCCATCCCATAGCTCCATGATGTATTATGTGGGTCATAAAGAGGATATGAGCATGTACTTGGATGAGATTGTGAACTAACCCATATTCATTATGGAGATATAAATCTACTACTCTAAGGCCACTTCTGTTCTGGCAATGGAAAAATAGCTCCAAGATAATTAGTCTAAGGATTGGGACAATGTTCACATCCACAGTCATGAAGTGAACTTGATGTAGCTGCAGACAGGAAGCAAGTGTCTCAGGGCTAGTGACAGTGTCATCCCCACTTTCACTAAAGGACAGGAGATTCACCTTTTACCACATGCTATAGAAAATGTGATTAAAGGAGCTATGGCATTGACACAAACAAGAGAGGTACCATTGGTCTTTTGGTACCTCTCTGTTCAGTTTATTTCCACCATGTAATTATTGGCAGCTGAGGGGATAAGAATAAAGAGCACAGGAAGTGAAAAATCCCTTCTCTAAAATTTGTTATAGGTAACAAACTTCAATTAAGTTTTGACTAAGAATAATAATATCCATTTTAATGCATAGAGATTCTACACATACCTTTATAAATATGGAAGATGAGCAGTTTACATATATCAGGCAGTACAAAGAAATAGTTCTAGTACATTTTTAAACTTTGATTAACTTTTAATATATGTTATATTAACTTTCAAATATGATTTTTAAATTTTAGGAAAACAAACATTTTTTTCCATTTTCGCTGAGATGATGTGAATGGCTGACTAGTAGTCAAACATATTCTATCCTAAATTACAAAATTTATCTTCATCTTGATATAGTCAGATGTGCCTGAATAAAATATAACAATTATTTGAACTTGAAGCACTTAGAGAAGCATCCTGAAGGCATTAGCCTTGTTTGGGTAGCTAATGAGTACATGGTTCTCCTTTTTAATGAAGTGCTAAGTGCCTTGAAAGTGTTTGCTCGAAACAGATTTTCTGCCAATTTATATGTTAAATAAAAGCTATTTATAATTTCTTAAAGTAAATCCAATACATCTTTTAGTCAATAACAAAATCTGTACAAAACTATGTAGATATTGTTCAGTTGGTCAATATTTAATAATAGCAAACAAGCTGATTGGATACTGGAAAATAGTTGGATTGAGTAACAAATCCACTAATTATTTGGGGTGATAAATACACCCACAGGAAAAAGAATCAGATCCCAATAATCAAACCCAAGTCTAGAACCTTCTAAAGCAACACTTCATTCAGCTTCCATCCTTATCATAAAGATGTGTAATAGGATTAGATGTCTTTCTGTGTATTTTGACAGGGCTCCTATATTCTGCAATTGCATGCAGAAAAAGACAACTCACTGAATTATTAGAATGTTTCAAATGACTTGAAACTAGAAAAAGTCGTGTATGACTTTCAAAATTTCCCCTATAAATTAAAAGTTAATAACTTGGATTTATGTTTCCAACACATCCTGATAACAAAGTTAGCAGGCAGAAGAGTTTGTCAAGATATGTCCACTGAATTTATAATTAGAAATACAAATACAGTCATAAATTATCATTGGATGCCATGTGTGACTTTTTCCATGTAGATGTCCCCCACCCCCTGTATCATATATGAAATATATAATCAAAATCATGTAATTTATAAATATTGTTATCTTTTTCACATTCCAAGGTTCACATGCAAGAGCTTCCCTATGAAGACAGGACTCAGACACTTAAGAAACATATCAGAACATTCATCAGGTCCTCCTTTAAAGTAAAGAGAATCACCTAGGTGTGTCAGTCAATGGTGGGCTCCTTTCCCCTAAGCTAAAGACATAAAGATTAGTAGGAAATAATGTGTCCTGTGTAATGAATTCTCAAGAGCTCTGTAGAAAATATTGCTAGTTCTGATTAGCTCTGTGATTGTTTTTAAAATAAAATGTGTGTAGTAGCTGAAAAAAATGGAGAGGAAAGAAAAATATTCCCTAGCATAAGGATACTCAAATCTAATCACCAATGAAATTCACAATGATACTTTTTGCTGTCATAAATGTAAAGACCCTTAGATTCAAAAGAATCTAACATTTAAAAGGAAATTGCTTTTCAACCTCACTAAAATGTTTTAAATTTGTATTTATATTATATATAGAAAAATTTAGTTTCTACCCCTGATGATTATATTCTACATGAAGATTGCTTTCAAATGGAATATTTATGTTTTTTTCTGATAATTACATAACTGTAAAATGTGTCTTCCAACTGAAAAAGACAGAAATAATCTGGAAGCTAATTACCAATTATAATTTGGATCATTTAAATGTCTACCATTTCCTTCTACCTGTCATCAGCCTACTGAGTTTTTGAAGAACTAGCAATGTGTAGATTTTAGAGAGAGAGGAAACAGCTTTGTGAGAGTTTTCCATTTGTTTCTTGGAACTATAAAACAGAAAATGAGCTCAGTTATAAACAGGAAAAAGAGAACCCTCAATTGGGCGATTTCCTATTGAATAAGAGGTACATTTTATTAGTAGTCATAAGAATTACCTCTTTATAGTTTGAACTTGTTCACAATTTCTTTCTAAGCATTTAGGAGCAAAACACAGCTGTGGGTTGTAAACTGTGTTAAATTTACTAGACATTCCCAAATGTTTCTGCAATACATGATACGCTAATGGAGAAAGGGATGGCTTTAAGGAAAAGGCACTGAGCACTGATTGTGAGCTCACTTGTATCTATGAAAAACAGGGTCAGATGTTCTCCAGACAGATCTTCATAAAAGGGTGGCACCTTGAGATAAGAGATAAATCAAAGCAAACCCCAAATGTCTACAGAACTCGACAAAGGAAGAGCCAATATGTTTAAACTTGACTTTCAAGTACATTTTCTTCATTAGTGATTCATACAAGGGTGGGTGTAGGGGTTCCATACAGCCGAATTTATGGATGCAATCAAAAAATACAAAGACATATCCAGTTCTTGATTAAATGGAAAAGTGAATCATTGTTTTCATAATCACAGAAAGCAATTTAACAAAAATGCTTCAGTTGGTATCAGCTTAAGGAAATAGAGAGAAATTAGCAATGAGTATGACAACTGTAGACTGCACAAGTGAACAAATGAAGTATGGCTGAGATCCACCCTGTGCTTCACATGCCATCTACCATGAATCTCTGTTGATTACCAGAACCCATGTCTGCATTAACAGAAGATGGACAATTTTCAGTGGTCATATGTAAAGCCATCAAATCCATTACTGAAAACAAGGAGAAATGTTATATAGGTTGCAAGCCAATTTGCTGTATGAATTATTAGGAAAGAGGTTACTTTTTATAAGATTCCATCAAATCCATCTTTCTCAATGATGTCTGTGTAATCAATGTTGTCTTCTAAAGCTGCTGCTATAAAATAGGACATTGGCTGTAACACCTAGCTAGGAACAACTAATGATTTCCTTTTGAAATCCATGTCTGTTTTTAAATATTATCTATTATCTGTGCCATGTGTGTGCTCACATGCAAATATGTAAACCTACAATACACACTTGTTTTTTTCTCCCTAGATTTAAACTAGATCTAAGTCTTTAGCTACTTTGTTCAGTCATAGCCTCTTGCCATAATCACTTCATGTTCTGCAAGTCAGCAGAGCTACTCTTTATGTCACAATCAAAAATCTGGAAATCCAACCCAGATCCAGTGTTTCAGAGCTCAGTTTCTAAAACAGATTTCAGAAATTTGTTCTGAAGAACATGGTGCCTATTATTCCTTTTTATCAAAAATAAGTTTTTCATGTAGCTGTGAAATCATTTGACTGTCATATCCTACAAAGCCACAGGTTTAATTGTTTTAGTGACACACTAATACATAGAAGCAATACAGGGTATAAACCCCCTCCCCTTGGTATATATTAGCATTTTAAAGTGTTCCTTTGAAATTATTTTCCCCTTTTCTTGAAAATAGATTCTTTCTCATATAATACATACTGATTATAATTTCCCCTTCTTCTACTCCTCCTAGTTCATCCCCCCTCCACTCTCTTTCTTACCTACTCCTATTCTATCTCTCATTAGAAAATAACATGCTACTAAAAGATAACAAGCAAATACAACCAAATAAAATATAATAAATTGAAATAAATACTATCATATTGAAATTGGACACAGCAACCCAACAGAAGGAAAAAAATTCAAGAGCAGGCACAAGAGTCAGAGACCCACTTGTTCTTACAGGCAGGAGTCCCATAAAAATATGGAGCTAATAGGAATAATCTATATGCAGAGGACTTCATGCAGACCCATGTAGGCTCTGTGCTTGCTCCCTCAGTCTCTGTGAGTTCATGAGTTTATTCAAGAGAACTTGTCCTCCTAGTGGCCTCGATCCATTCTGGCTCTTACTGTCTTTCCATCTTTTATTTTATGGGATTCCCTGAGCTCTACAAGGAGGGATTTGATGGAAATTTCCAACTTAGATTGTCTCTCCTCATAACATCTGGCCTTGAGTCTCTACATCTATTCCCATCTTCTACCTGAGGAAGCCCCTCTAAAGATGACAATGATCTATGAGCATAGCAGAATATCATCTTATTGCACAAAATAATGGGTTTCATTAGGAAATTTTCATACATGCATATCACTGCTCCCACTGCTCTCTTCCTCCCATAAATAGCCTGCCTTCTGTTTTCATGTAATATATAGACACGAAACATGTATAAAAACCAATGTTTCACATTAGAGAAAATAATGAGTTATTTTATGTTTCTTTTTTTCTGCCATTACGATTGTTCCCACTTTTCCCCTCTCTTTGGATACTTTCCCCTTTATCACAAGCCCTCTTTAGTCTGTTTTCATGTAACACTAATGAGAGAATACTAAGGTAGCTTTAATTTGCATTTATTTAATGGGTAAGGATATTGAAGGTGTTTTTTCTAAATATTTATTGGCCATTTTTATTTCTTCTACTGAAAACTCTCTTCAATTAATTTCTCACTTATTGATTTACAGATTTGGTTTTATTGCAGTTAGTTTTTGGAGTTCTTTATAGATTTCAAATGTCTAATGTGTAGTGTTAGCAAAGATTTTCTTACACACTCTGGCAGTTGGTTGTTGTGTTTGCTGTATAAGTACTTTTCAAGTTGATGCAATCTATTTTTCACTTCTTCAAATTATACCCTGAGTTATTGGAATCCCTTTCAGTAACATCTTGCATATGCCTATATCTTGAAGCATTTTTCTTTAACAGTTTCTAAGGATTGGGTCTTTTCTCCAAACACAGGAAAATACAAAAATTCATTTAAAATTGATTGAAGCCAACTGAACATAGAAATAAAATGGTAAAATTAGCATGGAGTATGCCTTTAAGTTAAAAACTATTTAGTATAAATTTACAAATACTAAATAGATGAGATAAAGGAATAGAGCCAGTAAAGTAGAAAATAAAGGAGAACAGAGAAGGCACATTAAATAAAATAATAGAAAAAAACTAGAACATAAATTTTAAAATCTAAGATAAACTAAAAATAACACTGAATGTAAAGTAAATAAAAGGAGAGGAATAATAGGTTAAAAAATGAACCATTAGAGAGATTTCTCTCCAAGGCCTACAAAATTGAAATTTTCTGGAGGATTCAGAGAGTGGGAATCGACTGACCGTGTACACTGACCCTAGGATTTAGAGAGATACTGACTTGTGCTAGACAAGCATCTGACATCAGACAGAGCAGTCTGAAGTTCAGTGTCCCTTCTGTTAATTCTAGGAGAGTATTTATAACTATACTTAGCTTTGAAGTGTAGAAGGTGGGAAGGTTCTCCCCAGTTTTTATGCGAAAAGGTGGCATACTAGTATTCCTGGAGAGTCTCACAGGTGCACCGAAAACAGGGAGCAAACAGACCAACACGATCTGTTGACGTTTTTCCCTCATTTTCAAGTTCCCATGAGCATTTGGCACCTGGTTGGAAGGTGCAGCTCTGGTGTCAAGTAGTCCATTTCAGAGTTTCCTGTATCTACAGCAATGATTCTCAAGGCAGGCAAGCAGATGCAGAGTGTGATGCTCCCACAGACCTCAAACAGAAAGCCATTGAACTCCACAGTTATTCCACTGAAGGCAGTGCCCTTCTTCCTATTACATTAAGGACTGAGCCAATTCTGAACTTTGCATATTTGACATAATCAGCATCTGTATGTCATTCTCTTTGGCCAGGGCCATCTGGTTTACCTTTTCGATGAGACTTCTGCCTCTACTCCATCTGCTAGCAGCTATATGGCAAGAACACTGCATGCTAGCTAAGTCCATCCTCTGATTCTCTTTAATTTCAGATGCATAAAGTTTATATTCAGTTTAGAATGGTGACTTTTCTTTTGTCCTTACTTCTGTCCATCACTGCCTAACACAGAAGCATATTCTAATGAGTCAACTTACCTGGAAGTTAGCTCTTCACAAACAACAAAAAAAGATTTTATTTTTAACTATTTGTATCTCTGTCCTTGGCTGGTTTCTTCACATAAATGCAGTGCCTGCAAAGGCAACAGGAATTGGACTTACAGGTAGTTGTGAACTACCTGATATATGTGTTGGAAACTGAACTTGAGTTCTCTGCAAGTGTAAAACACACAGTTAATGGTTGAGCCACCTGTCTACCTATCACAATAGTTCATTTTGTGGCATGTCACCATGTGGCATAGGGTCAAAATATGCATTAAAATGATGTTAAGTTTCTTCTTCACTGGAATACTGGCATAAATTGCCTTCCATACATTTTCCAAAGGTAGGAAAAAATGTTACTCTCTACTAAGGATGATATGTTTTACTAGGGGTCCATTTATATGTTGTACATTTAATATAACTTTGAAGAATTGAGAGTTAGTTTAAAATTTACAAAGCAGAAAACAAAAATAAATGCACGTGAAATATATTGTTAGAATAGGAAGATTAAGATCCATCATAGTTTCAAAAAATTAATGCTATACTTCCTCAATCATTCAATGCCAGAAAAATTCCTTCACTGCAATCCAAAGTCACCATAAAATTCAAATTTTTATGTTTGAAAATATTACAATTTATTTTGAACATTTATCGTCAATAAAAATACCTTAAAAATAACTGATTTTACTTTGGCACTTAGGAACAGGGACATTTTCTTATTGCTGAGAAAATACTGTTTAGGTTTTTTCTTTGTTCTCTTACTTCCTGGGACAGATTTGTGGTAGCATTTTACTGGCTAGAACTTCACAACTTACATCTTACCAAGCAGCGGGTTTCATTGTTAAATGTTAGATCTATGTAGATTGCATGTTTACATAAGAAAATGCTGAATTATGCTGGAGGACATCATTGTTTACCTGTTGGATGACTGTTGCCTCCATTATCATACACCACATACATGTTCTTGATGGGTAGAACCTTCCTCCATATGCAGAAGTTGAACATTTCAGTTAGTCCTCTCTCAATTCTTATTGAATCTGTATATGCTTATTCCATTAACCCCAAAAGAGGTGTGGAACTCAATGATATAAAAGTGGTTTTATTGTTTTATATCTAAGTTCATATTTTAGCATTTTGCCAAAGGATTGAATGAGTAATAGATAAGGTGGTATCTTTCTATGATACCCAGAGCTGATATTGACACCTTGGTACCACAAATAAAATATGACTAGTGATGCAGAGAATACTAGATCAGAAGGATGGACATCTCCAGGGATTTTTTTCATCACTGAACTACTGAACCAACTTCAAATTTATCTGGGTCTCACCTTGATACCTTCTGTCTCACACTGTGATCAATTAAAGCACTAATTCCATTAGGCATTCTGTAAATCATACTGTAATGCAACTTTAAATTATATAAACACTACCATAATATGTTCACAGCAACCATAAAAACCTGAAGCTTTCATACAATAAATATCAACTAGAATTAATGTTATGATAACATTAAAGTCAAATGTAAAAACCAAAGATATGTTTAGTTGTGACCATATAATATTGAGGTAGTTACACTTCTCTAGAACTCTCTAGACAGTGTGAAACTGGTGCTGAAATAAATGGTCTAGATAATTATTTGATCCAAATGTAAATGTGAAGGGCCTAGGTCAATCTTTTGTATATGTTATATGTATTATCTACCTTTCTTTCTCTCTCTTTGTCATCTATCTCTCTATATCTATCTATAATTATATAGGGAATGTATATATTGATAAATATAGAGAGATACATGATAGATAATAGAGATATATGTAGATATTGTGTATCATATATATATATATATATGAAATTTATATGAAACCATTAGACTATGAACCTCATACTGAAGCAGTACTTCCTCTGGCATCACCAGGTTATGAGTATCAGTATATCGTGAAGGATTCCCAAGCAATAGCTTTCATTTACTTAGTCAACAAAATGTGGTAATTGGCTCTAACTTGATAGTGTGCTGGGTGAGCTGAAGTAGATAGAAAAATAAATGACATGGTTTAATAATGCAAAAATCAGAATCAATAAGTCATATTATTGATAAAATGTAGCTCAACATACATCACAAATTAAACTACAGAGACAGCTCTAGATTACCTGAAGTTAATATTCCTTCTTTGTGCCTAGATAATTTTATATCTACTATTTATAAAAATAATATTTTCTTTGGTCAAGCGTGTTAATAACCAAAAAAATAGTGCAGGATATGATTAGTTCATTTGAGGCATAGGAAATTTGGGATATATTTTACTCCCTCTTTTGTGAATGAAGTCTGCCTAGATATTATTTTACCTGCATATGGCTAGGGAAACATTTATACCTGAAAATGACTTTCATTTCACCTTCCTATTCTTAGGCTAACATCTATAGCAAGTACAGCCAGAAATTTAATATCATTCCAGATATTGTCATTGATTGCTTATTGAATTCTTGTTAAAAGATCTATTTAAGGCACTCCAAGATTTATCTGTTTAGCCAACACCCTCTCAAGAATTTGCATAATAATTGAGCTGCACAAATGTTTCTAAAGGGAAATATGTGTAGTCTGACCATAGTATTATGCAAATTTTGTTTTTACAGCCATTTAGCTTTTCCATAATACCTTATGTCACTTCACAGGCAGTGCATTAAGCCATGTCAGCAACGACACAGCATAAAAGGGCTGTTCTCCAGATCCTGCAGCTTCAGCCTAAATGTATGGTTGCCTTAGGGGCACACTACCTATTAATTTAACATTCTAAAACTAATTATGTATGTCAGGGTGACCTCTGTCTAATCTACATTCATCAGAGAGTCAGAGCCTTCTGTCTCTATTGTTCCCATAATAAAATAGCTGTTGATAGACTTATATAATTGACTGTGTCGGAAGTGAACTCACCCTACATGGCTACATGCAAATGGTGTATAGTCCCACTAGAATAAAGATAAGCAAAAAAATCCATCTATCTCCAGTAATTAAGTTTGGAGGTTTCTTAACATCAGGAGGAAATATATTTCCTGTGGCTTAAAAAAATGAATGTAGGAAGTACATAGGAGTCACAGCTCTCATAATTAAAAAAGTTTTCTTGGAGAATTGTTGAATGAATGAAACTCACATTGTGTTTTCTTTTGTAAATAATATTTAAGATAGTTGATGCTCTTTAGGTCAGAGTACCCATAGAACCTAATTTAAGTTACATATACATTTGTATACAGAACTCCATAGTTCTATCAGAATTTTGAATACTCATTTTTGTGTATATAAAAATATACACCAGTTGATAACTTTCTAAAGAAAAATATCTATGACACCTTTTCATACACTCTGGTGACACAGTGAAAATATTTCTTTAAAGAATTGTTATTTGCAAACAAAGGAAGAAAGAGAATAAAAGTATAACTATTTGAATTAAATCTATTTGGGGATCAAATGGTTCATTTTTTCCAAGGAAATTTTCTTGATGAAGTAAACACTTTTTCAGAGGTTTTCAACATGAATATTTATCAAGTAGAGATGCATGATGGATATTGGATCAGATTTGCAGACTTTCATATGAAAGGAAAAGGCAATTATGCCTATAAATAGTCTTTTGTATTAAATCATATTTTCCAGAAGAAATAAACACTATGTCAATGACATTCTGCCTGACTTTTATGTAGAACCTCCTTTCTCTCCAGAGTTAAGGTAAGAGTAGGAAGAAGTAATCAAAATATGAAACACGGTCCTTGTTCTGAAAGTCATTCCTGTTGAGCATGTTCAGAGTATAATTTGAAAAGACACCACTGGGGTCTCACGCTTTTGGGTTGATTTGGTCCTGGTTTTCCAGGACTCCATGATTGTGTGGTTAGACTACTATAGATTTGTGACTCATGAGAACAATTTCAATGTTAGTAAATGTAGAAATGCCAAGACAATAATACAAGGTGCTTTTGAGGAAATGGTTTAATAAGTGTATTGACTTAAAAATCACAGAAAATACAGTTTATATAGCAAAGAAAAGGTAATAGAGGCTTAAAGTATATGTTTCCAGTAGGGATAGAGGCAAGTAATTTAAATGTTATGAAGTCTTATTATAAAGTCATAGTAATAGTGTCTATTGTCTGGGGCCATAGAGATAGTGAAATTGTGTGTATGTTTCAGACTCTTTAAACAGTGTCCAGTATTCATCAAAACTCATGATTTTCTTTATTCTTAAGCAATATTCCCACTGGGCAACATAATAGGTTAATAAAAAAAGATGACCTAAATTGGTATCATGGATGGTCATGGGTATGTTCAAACAAAATGAGGGTAAGTGATTTCCTTTAGAACTTTAAAAATCTGTCATAAGGCTGACTTACACTAGAGATAGGAAGAGAAGCATCAGCTCCAGAATGCTCTCCTGATTGTCAGATACTAAGTAGCAACATGACTCTGGTATGTACAGAATGTTTTGAGTAGAATAAGTCCTTTGTACAAGGTCCCAGGTCACACTGGAATCGGGGCACCTCCAATTTCAATAAGGTTTAACAAATTGCTGTTGGTTATGTCTGCAAGAATCAAAGTTTAAATAAAAGGTCCTATCCCAGATTCTCAGGAAAAAGAGCAGAGAATATAGCCCATACACATTAGAGAAACAAGGTTCAGCCCACAAAAGATAAAGATGAATGGAATCCTGGAAAGATATAAACAAGGAAGAAGCAAAACCAAAGATAAGCTGACAGGATGCCAGGGTCACATAAGGAGATGGAAGAATTTGCAAGCACAAGGGATAGAGTACATAAGGGAGAGGAGTCTGTGCTTTTATGATCTATTTTGCTACAATAAATAGTGGCAGACAGAGGTAAGTCAGTGAGTGACTCATCGGAGTAGACAATGGCTACACTAATGAACCTGAGCTGAAATCAGTCTGCGATAGAATCTGGAAATTGGAATTGGCAGAGAAAGACTTTAGATGCAATCTTCAGCTATAAAAATCTAAAACTAAAATGGTATCTGCATTGCCTGGGATGTGTGTATTCAGCACCAGGGTACTATCATAAACTGCAGATGGTAAGGAAATGGTGATCTGGAATTAGAACACAGAAGCCTGTAAGAGCTGACTGCATATCAGAATACCGGGATGCTCTTTCCCCCTAGAGGATTGAAGAATGGAAAGAGCCGTGTGGAAAGGAAGCAGCTAGCGCTGCCCTCTTCCCCAACTCCCTCACTTTTTTTTTAATTCTTTAATTACTACTCATATTTACATATCCATCCCCCCATTCCCTTGACCTCCCATCCTCCCATGTTTCCCACCAACCCATCCCCCAGCTCCTCCTCAGGAATAGTGAGGCCCTCCACCAGGGACCTTCAAAGTCTGTCATCATTTGGGGGAGGGCCTAGGCCCTCCTTGCTGTATCTGGGCTGCAATAGTATTCCTCCATAGGGAATGGGCACCCAAAGTCCATTTGTGCTCCAGGGTTAAAGACTGGCTCCACTGTTAGAGGTTCCATAGACTGTCTTGGCCTCCTAGTTGGCACCCACATTCAGAGGGCTTGGTTTGGTCCAATGCTGTTTCCACAGCTTTATAACTAGTGTCTCCATGCTCTCACTAGGTCAGGTCAACTGTTTCTGCGGGTTTCTGCAGCACCATCTTGGATCCTTTGCTCATCCCTCCTCCATCTCCACAACTGGTTTCCAGGAGGATGGCTCAGTGCTTAGCTGTGGGTGCCTGTTTCTGTTTCGAACAGCTACTGACTAAATGAAGGCTCTAGGAATGGTAACCAAGGTAGACATCAATCTCATTATAGGGGAAGGGCATCAATGGCATTTTGTCCACCACTACCTGGATTCTTAGTTGGAGTCATCCCTAAGGATCCCCTAATATTTCCCCTGTGCCAGACCTCTTTCCATATCTGTACTGTCTACCTCTATTAAGGCATCTCCTTTCTTTCCCTCCTCTATTCTCCCATCTCAGTCCTCTTGTTTTCCTCACCCCTTCCCTTCTTCCCTTCCCCCCCAATGCTCCCACTTTGCTGAGGGGTTATTGTTGAGTAAGAGAGTAGCACTTAGCTCCACAAAAAGGGAGTTGGGAGTTGAGCAACTGAATGGTGCTATTTCAAGTAAACCCCCACATAGTAAGGGTGCCAATAAATGTTAGCTATGATAAATATCCTATTTCTCTATTTCACTTATTATTCTCAAAAGGAAATAAAACTCATAATTGATAGTAACATATGGCTGGTTTTCACAACTATCCTTTTATACAGTTTGTGTGACTTTTCTCCATAGTTTTTCTTGAAAATTTCAGATTGTTCTTTCTCTATACCTCTCTTTCTTTGCCATTCTTGTCTTTTAAATAGGTCCATTTTCGTTTTATTTTTGGGTATTTACAAAGACCCCAAATCATTTAAGGACTTTCTATATGCCTTTCCCCCTTCTAATTAAGGGTAAAGAGAGATCTGGACAAATTAAGAACAATTGACTGTAGTTTGTATTTTTGTTACATTGAAGCACATAAAATTTCCAGGACCTACCCTAGAGTGCCCATGTATTTGAATTTTAAGCCATTCTTAGGTATGTTTAGCTTCATTTGTTCCAAGTATTCACTGAGCTGTAGGCTTGTTTGGGAGATTATTTCTGGAAATGGCTTGTACTGTCATTTTATTTTCTATTTTCACTCGATTTATTTTTTTTTTTTGGTTTTCCTTTCTTTTATTGCTATTATAAATAGTGGCATCAATTTGTTTTGGGCTCATCGATGTATGCATTTCAGGTTTTTCTTATCAAAGTTGATCTTTGTTTTTGAAACTTTGTTGACAGTCCCTCCAATTTACAAATGTTCTTCCTATGTCAATATTTTAGTGATCATTCTGGATCATATGATATGTCTTGTGATGTTACTAGGAGGTCTGTTATAGCTACTGATCTCAGGCGCTAGCATAGAGAGCAAAGTCCAGCAGGCAGATAAATCACCCACAGATGGCATTGATAGCACTTTGAGATAGGTGACATTGCTCTTGGTGCTCAAAGGGCTGAGTGGAAGCATTCCAGGCAGAAAACACTAATAACTGTGAGCTTTTTAGACTTTTCTTCTTGGCTTTCATTCATTGAAACATATCTTGGAGGCCTGTTTGCTTCTGTCACTGAAACATTTACAATGATTTCCTGTGTCTGTGATGTTTCTTAGAAGACATTTGGCTGCCATTCCCAAGCTTCATCACCACAAACCACAGTTCTCTTGAGGATAATCTGTCTTTATCTTCTGTATTGCTGTCCACTAGCACCTCCATGACCCTGAGGTGTCTATGTCTTTATTATTTCTCTGATACTTTATTTCAGGCCAGAGCCCTTCTGGAGAGTTAATTTGGGTGATTTAGGGTTACTACTGATCTGGTAAAACACCATGAATAAAACAACTTGGGGAAGAAGCATTTATTTGGTTTATATTTCCTTAGTCACAGTCCATTGGAGGAGGTCAAGGCAAAACTCGAACCAGGCAGGAATCTGGAGGACAGAGCTGATGCACAGACCATGGAGGGTGCTATTTTACCAACTTTTTTTTCTCATGGCATGCTCATCCTGCTTTCTTGTAGAACTGGGGACCCCCAGTCCAGGAGTGGTACTACCCACAATGGGCTCGGCCCTACCACATCTGTCACTAACCAAGAAAATATCTTACAGACTTTTCTACAGCCTGATCCTACAGAAGTATTTTCTCATTTGAAGTTCTATACTCTCAGATAATTTGGGTTGTATCAAGCTGACATTAAACCTGACTGGGACATAAGTTAATAAAATAAATTTTTCACAAAAAATTTTAAAAATTCACGTTTCCTTTTAGTGCTATGTAAAAAGTCACATGTTCTGCAGAAAACATTAAATCCACTTAATTCCAAAGAAAATGTGATGGAAAGACAGAATTTAGATAAACATAAAAATAAATTAAGGCAGTCCATACAATAAAGTGATATAAATCCTAATTGTAATAATAATAATAATCAAAAATGATGTCAGTTATAATATGACTTTGTACTTTTTCATTAGTCATAAATAAGTTCACATTATATAATATAGAGCCGTATTACAAATAAGTGTCTTACATTGATACTATACAGCTAAATGGATTATAATTTTAATTTCAAAGTATATGTAAAATGTATATAATAAAAATTTCTCCTTGGTCCTGCCTTAAGTGATGTGACAGATTTTGTTGATTCCTCATGAGAGGTCTCACTCTCTCTGGGAGTGGTGGGCGTGGGGTGGAGAGAAGGTGAAGGGAGTGGTAAGACCAGATGGAGAGGGAACTGGGATTAGCATGCAAAATACTATTGTGATAAAAATAAAAATGCTCCCTTTCATTTCGTTCTACAGTTAACCAAATTTTTCTTTTTATAACATGATGGAAAATATCATCTGTGAAAGCTAGGATCCGTTTTGTACTCATAATTTTGTTTACTTTCTTATGTGTGTTATCATTCATGTACATGAGATAGAATTCTACCAATGTATTGCTTTATTTTCATACATTATTACTACTAAATCTCAAACTCACTTCATGTTTACATAGTACTTACTACATTCAAGATACCTTGAAAAATTTATCATGCTGAACTTAATTAACTTTGTGATTGGACATGTCGATTGCATTAACCTGTCTGTCTGTTTTAAAGCACTATATAACTGAGAATAAACAGTATTAGATATTCCCATGTCCTAAACTACTCCATAATAAAAAGGGCCAGGGTTCTTGAGAAATGGATTATTCTACAGCTAAGACGAAATAGAAATTTGAGAAGACTTTCATAATTTCGTTAGTATCGAAAAAGTAAAGAGATTGTCAACAAACTGAGAAGTTGGGTTCATGCCAGAGAAACACAAAGTTAAATTTGAAGTATAACTAAATTGCTCAGGATATGTCAATCTGAAACCAAAACAATGTGATATTGAACTATAAAGTACAAGATATGCTTGATATATAAAATAAATACAGAACAAATATTAAATAAATATCACTCTATCCCTGCAAATACAAATAAATGAGAATTAGTACGTAAATAAAGGATGTTGACAAATCTCCCATAGGAATATATATATATATATATATATATATAATATATTGTATACATATATATATATATATATATTCTTAAGAGTTGAATAGATAGATAGATAGATAGATAGATAGATAGATAGATAGATAGAATTCAGAATGAGAAAGGGGTGAAGAAAGTAGCTTTTTACTGTAGTAACTTGGCAAACACTAACTTCGCAAGGTGATGATGTTAATATCATGTGATAAACGGTTGTGCCATATGTGTGTTATACACTAAAAACAGCTTTACCTCTGTAACCTTCCTCCCCTACACCTTGTCCAATGTCAACTATGAGAAATGAACCCGAAACAAGCCACACCATGTCACCCAGCACCCTGTGAAAAGACTTGGAAAATCTGAGACACTCAAAGGCAGGAGAAACCTAAGGACTAAAATAATGAAACATAAAATGGCAACTTAAGATCCTGGAAGACAAACTTGAAATTTGGTAAAAGGTACCAAATTCTGTGTCAAGTGTGATGATAAGCGATTAACAGTAATTTTATCCAGTGTTTCCCTCTTAATTGTACATATGTATCCTACTAAAATTAAGGAGCTAAGAACTTTGGTTCTGAGAATATAGGAAATCTGTACACTGAACTTTTCTATAGACCTAACAGTTAGACAAAATCATTTTTTTTTACTTAAAATGTGGTACAGTATATAATCTTGTACATAGACCATTTGATACCTATGTGCTATAACAAATAGGAATAATTATTATGGGAAACTATTGGAAAATGGATTTGTGTGAAAGCCTTGATATCGGGAACTGGGAAGATTCCTCAGCTATTAAAGCATTTGCTGCTCTTGTAGGGGATCTGGATTTGCTTCCAAGAAGCCTCACTGGTAGCTCACAATGTTGTATAACTCTAGTTCCAGAAGTTTTGATGCTCTCTTCTAGCCACAATGTAAACGTCAGACATGTAGTTCATATACATACCTTCATATAAAACACATCCACATAAAAGAAAATAACTAATACTGAAAAATTTTATCACCTCTGATATTATCATGTCATCTCCTACATATACACATTCAAGAAATCTCCTTTTATCTTCAAATATGTGATAATCAGATGTTTACTTCACCCATTGGTAATGCAGTCATGCCTATGTTTGTTAGCAGCTTCTAAAGCATGCCTTGATTTCCTCCATGACATCTATGATTTATTCTCACTAGCAGCCAGAATGCTATTCCTGCCATGGTAAGATAAATCTAGTCTCAGCTCTAGTAAGAAGCATCAATAGGCTTCAGGCTTCCATTGAAGTAAAATTGCAAATCTTCACAACTGCTATGTACACTCTGCACTCCACTATCAGCTTGAGTAGTGCAATTTTTTGTCTACTATGACCCTCACTATTATACAACAACCTGGCACCCTTTCCATTTCAAATATACAACAAAAGTCTCAGCATCAAGAATTTTGCACAGAGGGATCAGTTCCTTGTATAATTATTTTGGTTCAGAAATACTCCATATGGTCATTCTCTTTGAATCTGTGTGGAGCCCTTGACCGCCTCCTAATCTAACTAAAGTACTGTGTTACTAAATGATAATGAAGGGATTTTGAGGATGTAAGGTCTACAGCACGCATAAGCAGTAGAATGTCTCTGTGTGTGTGTCTCTCTCTGTCTGTCTGAGTCTCTGTCTCTGTCTCTGTCTGTCTGTGTCTCTGTCTCTCTCTGTGTGTCTGTGTCTGTCTGTCTGTCTGTCTGTCTCTGTCTCTCTGTCTCTGTCTCTCTCTCTCTCTTTCTCTCTCTCCTTCTGGTTATGAGTAATAAAACACATCTTGAATTCTACAAATTCGTTAATCTTCCACATGATACCAAAACTTACTGGAAACTTGACTTCAAACTCATGAGGTTCTGAGCAGAAGACCTAAGGAAAGTCTGAAATCTTTACCCACATAATCTATAATAGTAAATAGGTATAGTTAATGATAAGTTATTTCACATCAATTTGAATGAATTCCCTATCTTCTTCCACATAGCAGTGGCATTTTTCTGTCATCACTCTGCCTTCCATTGGCTTTATTTTTCTCATTAGTATTTATTACTATGAGGTTTGCTGTTGCTTATAGGCTCAGTAGTTTCATTGAAGTATAAGTCTGTGAAGATAGAGTCCTCTCCATTTTATTTATTGCTATAAATGTACTTTTTAAAATTGTGTTGTTACATTGTAGATGAATAATTATTTGTTGAATGAATGGATGGATGGACATATTGATTCTGTTTTAGGACATAAAAACAGCCAAGGTTGGTAACCATGATACATGTTGATGCATTATTTGGCTTCTCAAACTTTGTAAACTCATATATCTGAAAATATTGTGGTGCAAAACAAAAGACTTATAATGTATGTGGAGAAATGACTATCCTAGCCCATTAAGAACATCCTAGCCAATTAAGGGTTAGCTGTCATTCAGTAATACAAAGTTTCTCTTTAATGTGTGTTATCATAAAATTGAAGGTCTAAGGTGTATTTAGGTTTGTTTTTCTTATTTATGTGTATATATGGTGGCCATATGAGTGTATACCATGGGTATGTCAGTGCCTTTGCTGTATAGATGAAGCTTCAAATCCCCTGGAGCTACAGTTAATCAGCAGTTGTGAGCCACTCAGTATAAGTGCTGGGGACTGGACTCAGGTTCTCTGAAAGAGCAGGAAGGGACCTGAATGACTGAGCCACCTTTCTAGCCTCTAAAGTCTAAGGTCCCTGCAGATGAGATTCTGGAGTATTGGACTAATAGTCTGTATTGTCCATACTATGACACAAATCTTAAAGTCCAGGACCCAAAACTGGTGCGTTTGAGGGCTGTCACTGTACATAGAGTTCTGAGAAAGAGAAGACTACATTTGCTGAAAAGATTCTCTCTCTTGGCCATGATGTATCCCAAACGTTGGCCCTTAAATGCCATGTATTATTTACTAACTGTGATAGGAGAGGTGGCTTAAAACAATGATGAATTTATTATAATGCAAGCCACAATCTTACAAGCCTTTTCTGGGGATCATGGCAGTGTAGGAATAGAGCACAGAGGCAACATTCTTTGACGGTTTTGGCTCCAATTCTGAAGTGACATTGCTAGGATTAAAACCACCACTCTGCAATTACTAGCTGTGTGACTTCGGGAAAGTTATTTAATCTCCTCATGTCTGATTCTTCTCATGTAAAACTTGAGGATTGTTTTTATCTTGCCGAGATAAGATAAATCTCATTGCGAAGATTAAATAAAGTGATGCTTATAAAAAGCCATGGCGGTTTCTATCTAAGAATAAATGTTTAGTAGATGCATTTCTTTTGTTTTCCTTGGGAAAAAGGCTTTATAAAAAACAAACTTTACTAATGAAAAGCATTATTATTTGGGACATTTATTGATTTTTATTCCAGTCAAGACTATAATATGCAATATAATGCAATCTGTCACACCCTAAGATTAGAAAATATTTTCCACCAATACTATTTTCCTTAAGTACAAAAATGCATTTGGAATGAGTTTCAAAAGAAGTTTCCATTTAAATTTAATGTGATGCAGCCACATGTTTTGTTGCTGGCAATATCTTATTTCATTTTTAGCTTTCACCTAATTCCATATCCTTTATTTTGTGGATTCATTACTATGCAAATATATATGCACTATATTCAAATGCATGCTCTGAGGATTATGCTACATTATATCACTTCACAATTAAACAGATTGTATTGTGTTTCCCCGAGTAAGAAATGTTTCATGTAAGTTGGTACAAGTTACCAAGTCAAGTCAATAACCAAGGTATTTCCTTTGAACTGAGAAAACACTAAAAATATTTTACACAGATATTAATGATAAAAGTTTGTTTAAAAATGTGGGGTTTGGAGAGATTCATCAGTGTTTAGGAGAGATGACTGCTCTTGCACAGAACCTGATTCAGTTCTGAGCACCCATATAAGTCAGACTCACATTTGCCTTTGAGCCTGCCTCCAGAGGAAATTAATGCCTCTGACCTTCATAGACACCCTTAATTAGGAGAGGACATCTATACATATATACACACACACACAGATGGTCAAAATAAAGTAAATCTTTGAATACTAAAAATATGTTTTAAATGATGAATGCAGGTTTTGTAAATGAAATTATAATTTTAAATTATATGTAATTGTATTTTACCTACATTTATAAATACTACTTTACTATCAATTTGGGAGGTGGAGGCAGAAGAATCAGGAGAATAAAGACAACCTTGAATACATAGAAAGTTGTAAGCCAGCCAGAGATATGAGACATTCATTACATAATTTGTGAGATGGCTCACAAACAAAGGTAATTGATTTCAAGCTTTTATGCCACTACTCATTTTATTAAAATAAGACTACTTGAACAATAATGTTGCAATATTGTGATGCCAATCTGATCATCAACACAAATACTAAAACAGTGTGGACGTGACAGACAAAGCGATCATTAATGTGTCAAGATGGATAGACCAAGGAATCATATATATTTCATCACGCATCTTGGAAAATTGTAAACGTTAGGGGCTATTTTTTCTAGAATTACCCATTTAATATTTTTGGACAAGTGTTGACCTCAGGTAAATAAAATTGTGAATAAAGGAGGGGGAAGTAATATATGAAAAGCTTGGATTACTTGTTACGAAGCGTATACAACTAATTCCCATGGTCTGTATCTAGAACATACCATTTCCATTAAATGTTTAACTGATTGTGTGAGTGCATTTCAGCCATATCTGCTTATATCGTTCTCACTGGAATAGGAAAGAGTCTCCTTTGGCTGTTCCATCAGGTTAAGACTGCACAGGGCTACCAGGAACTACTTATTGGCAGAAAAGTATGACCCAAAACAACTGGTAGTGGTGAAACATGTCTTGTTCCTAATGATAATATTGGGAAGCTTTTTTATTTTATTTAATACATACAAAATTGCATTCTGGGGCAGAGGTAAAAGACACTGCTCATAAATATCTACTTTTTGAGTTGCTTTTCCATCTATATGTATGCATAAAACTGACAGTAACTTTCAGCAATGCTTTGTGACATGAAAAACAGTAGTGAAAGTACTTTAATACTAGTGATATTGTATTTATATAATAGAAATAAAATTTCTTTGAGCTATTATGAACTTGGTAATTTTACATATGCCAAACTTCACATGTAAATGTTTCTTAATATTGTTTTTGTGTTAGATTCTTGTCACTGGAACAAAAACTTTGGTTAATACATTTTAAAAAGAAAAAATTTATTTTGGTACAAACCTTCAAGGATTCTGACCAGGGTGTGTATGTCTGTTATTTTGGGTCATGATGAGGCAGAGAAACATCATGGCAGAGAAAGGATTGGCCATAACCAGGCAGTGATGCTTATCTTAGGATTTTTCATATACAGAGATTAAAAGAGGAAGCCAGAGACAATACACAGGTCATGACAATTGTGGCCCATGTCTTCTAATCAACCCCTACCTTCCACAATCCCCATCAACTTCCAATTACTCATCCAATTCTGAATCCCTCAATGGATTAATCCATTAATAATGTCAGAGCCTTTATGATCCAATTACCTCTCAAGAACACCACTACCTTGGAACCAGGCATTCAACAAATGAACCTATCACCTCTGAGGGAAAAAATAACTGATTTAACCTATATAGTATGTGCCATTTTGTTATGAAATCCTTGACAACTTAATATGTATCTAGGGTAGTGTGGCTTTACATGCTTATAACTCTAACATTTATTTTTTCTTCTTTGTACACAATTTTATTTTTCTTCAGTTTTTATAAGCTCTTCCAATCCTTGATAATAAGAATTCTAGAATAAACAATATCTTATCTGGCATTTAACTTTCAGTGTATAGCACATTTTTCCATTTGACTTCTGCTCTTGTGCTGGCAGACCTACATAATGTTAATGTGATAGTGACAGTTTGCACATACAGTAAGTGACATTATCAAGCCATCAATAATATAGCTCTACCCTTTCTAATGTCATACAAATTTTTATATAAGAACATTGTTAGCACAATAGGAGAACCATTAGCATATACAATAGTTTTGCCTTATTAACAGTCCTGTTCATGTTAGCAATTTTGATCTAATTTAAGTGATGTCCCCATTATGGTGGCAAATTGTGTTTTCATTAATACAGTGAGAAAGCCATTAATATGAAAATTGCTCATTCAGAATCACATTAGTGAAGTGCTTATCCTATTATCACCAAGAAGATTCTAACCTAGGTGCTAAGCAATCTGAGCTGAAGCAACTTCTAGGAAAGAGGTCATTGAATTCCCTTGGTATGCTGTGAAGTATTTCTTAAGGTTTCTTCACACTTTGTAGTGTGTCTTTAACAAATATACTTAAATTGATATTCTACATATTATAAAATATGATGGCACACATACCCTTATATTCCCATTAAGATACTTTAGTCTCCCACACACATAACTCAGAATAATAGTAAGCACAATGCATACAATTTGATTTTCAGTTGTAACAGAATCTGAATACAACCTTATGCAAATTAGCATAAAGAAATGTGGTTTGCAGGAAATTCATGTGGAGAATTGACTTTGAAACAGAAAAGAAACAAAGGTTTTAACCTTTGTTTAACATTTATGTTTTCATAAGGAAAATGTTTGTTGTTTCTAAAACAAAATACCTTTAGCTGGATAAATTTAAAAAAATAAAAGAGGGGTTTTTTTAGCCCTTAATGAAGTTTAGGGATGTGTAGGAGAATCCTTTTGTCTTTGCTGTGTCTTCTTAATGAATGGCATCATAGCAACAAGAGTAAATATGAAGATGACCATTGAGAATACCAGATAAGAAACATCAGAGTGACCTTTGATGCAAGCCAACTCAAGCTTCTAAGAGAAATATCTTGGTATATTCTGATTGTAAAGTAAACACTGATTTGGTTAGTCAGGTATAAGCAAAAATGATACTATTCTGTTTTAAATCTTCATTTAAATTTAATTGTTTGTCCTCAAATCCCAAGCTCTCCTTTCCTTGATGTTAAAAGCAGCAACTCTCCAAACAGTGAAGCTTCTAGCAACTGGAGTGTTAAAGAGTGTGGCGATGGAAAGTAAAGATTTTCACATAAGGGAGAGATGTGGAAAAGCCAACCAAAGAGAATTGCCTATGCCATAGAAATTGTGTAGCTTTTGTTAACATACTTTATTATGAATAACAGAGGTATATGTGGTTGTTAGAAGGAAAATCAGTAGTTAAGCTTTAAATCTTATTAAAACAAAACCGTGAGGTAATATGCTAACTTCTTACTATATCAATTTCCTCATTCATAGAATAAAAACCATGTATGTGGATGGAATAACTACAAAGTTGTAGTATTGCCTAAAGCCTACAGAGTAAGAACAAGAATCTAAAATCACTTGGAAATAGCAGTAAACCAAAGTGAATATAGTAATGCTTGATATGGTTGGATGCCAACAACTAGATAGATAAGAATATACCTGTGAAAGGTGAGAGCTATAGAATGGGAAGAAATCCTACAGAATTAGAGTAAGGTGAGGAATTATGTATCCATTAAATGACAATAAATGGACCAATCACTATAAGAATAAGACTAAGGAGCTTATTGAATATCACTAAAGGAAATGGCCATGTAGACCTCTTGAAGATCATGATCCCCCATTTCACTTAGAGAGTAGGAGATAACAAATGACATCTACTATAAATAGAACACTTTTCATTTGTCCAAAAAGGACATGGAATTACAAGTTTTTATTAAAATATTATGAATTAAAAGCTGACAAAGTAGATAAATCTTACTTGAGATGAGGAAGTAAATCATGGTATACAATGGGAAGAAGGGAAGTTGAGGCTTAACTGATCAAGAGCCTGGCTGGTGCTCAGCCAGCTTGGTCACTGCACTTTAACAGTGACATTTAGCAAGATACATTGTGTGAAGTCTCTACCAAGGGGGGTGGGGACAGAATCTTGAATTAATCTGAAAGACCATAACTTACTGAGGCTGTTTCCTCCACTCTACTCAACACTTTGTGTAGACTCTGGCATTCTCTGAAAATGTTTTAGTAGCATTGATGAGATAACTAAGATTCAAATCTTTGATAAACTTAGGTGTTTAATAGGCAAAGAGCACTGAAAGCTAAGTTAGTTTTCCTGATCTCCAGATAGAATCCTGATCTATAATGTCTTAGACTCAGTATTAATATGAGACTATTGACTTCTACCCACTCAAAGTATTGTTTCTCAAAACTTGTATATTTATTTCCTTCACCACATTTGTATCCTTTCAGATACATTTGAGACATCACTTGAATATAGATTGCTGTGCTGTAAATCCATTCTTTGAGGGCATCATTAAGGGCAAGGAGTTTAACTTCTTCTCACAGTATGTGGTAATCCAGGAACACTAACTTTTGTGACTCAAAGTGTCCATTTCTAAAGTGAGAAAAATAATGTCCTAAATTAATAATATATATTCCATGAGTATTAATAACTCAGGTTTGAAGAATATAAATTCAATCATGATTAATTGAATTTAGCTTCTTAAGAATTCCTATCCTTCAAGTCATTAAAATAAAATATTGTAACAGTTTATTATTTCTCTATAATTTCTTTTCAGTAAACTTATTTATACCTACAATCCAATGCAGTCCTATCTTTAGCTTGAAGAATTTAGCTTTGAAATCTTTGTGCCTGTTGCTTTTGTTATTGCTGTATTGAATTAATAACACAACACTGCAACAATGCAGTTTACAAAGTGAAAATAAACAGTTACCTTTCCCCCAAACAGAGCTCATATGAATTAGGTAAAATATGATTCTCTGAGTATTTATTTCCAAATTAGACTGGAGTTCTTTCATCATTTTTATCATATGTACACACATTGCGTGCTATGGAATGAAGCTAATTCAACCAACCTATTAGACACACACTGTTTTCCATGCTGGCACTGAGAGGAGGCAAGCTTTCAACTTGGCACTTTGCCTACAATCACCCGGGGTCAGAGTCAATCACTAGGAAAGTTTTGGGAGTTTATTGCTGATCACCGAAGGAAATGGTCCTGTAGATATGTACGAGCTTAAGATTCTCTGTTGTCTTTTAGGAAACAGATGTGTCATCCAAATCACAGGAATAATGATGTACACAAACAAAAGACCAGGGGCAGCTGGGTTGAGAAAGAGTGGATGTGGAGCAGCCTCATATCCAGTGTATTCTAGACTACCCGCAGGTCATTCTTTCCTTCTTGTTCTCTGGACTGCCTCCAAAAATATTTTTAATGAGATTTTCATTGAATTTCAAATCAATGTGCCAACCTAAAGAGAGAGCAGGGAACAAAAAAATGAACATAATGGGATTATGAAGTGGAAAGTATAGTGGTCATTGGCCGCTAAAATAGATTTTATTATACTTGCTTCTTCAGTTCAGCAGACACAGGGTATGGTATTTGTCCTTATTTTGAAACTAAAGTAAAATATTAACAAAGTGTTGAAGGGTGGGAGACTTTGGACTGGTTAATGTCCTGTTGCTGGATAAAGATTATTTTTTCCTATGGGCAACATGTTCCTGCCTGATGCATTTTCTTCTGCCTGTTTTCAGCTCTATTATTACCCCATTGTGACTGTTTCCCTTGCAGGATCGAACTTATTATACCTAAGAAAGGGTATTCAAATATCTGTTTGCCTTAATTATAAGTATCTTTGGGCTTTTTAAAATAATAATAATGATGATGACTGCTCTTGGATTTTTGCTCCAACTTCCTAAAATGTAGGAATTCAGCAACTCCTGATCCTTTTAGTTCCTTCTGTGGATAATTGCCAGCAGAACTAGTTATCAGAAACGCATTGTGGCTTGTAGGTTATTAAACTTCAGGCTGAACTTCTTGGGAATTCTTTGTTTCTGAATAAACTTTTCCTAAATTTATTATAACTCATCCACTCTTGTCTTCTGGAAAAGTGAATATCATTTGTCTATGGAATTCATTGTTAGTTAGCTTTTTGAATAAATAAAACTAATAGAGCACCTATCCATTCCATAAGCCAAGCAGTAGAACTCTGTAAGACCATGGAATTTTTGAATAGTTTGTTTAGTAGATGAAGGCCATGCTCTGTTAAAGTCTGTAGTTGTGCATAGTGTTCTCTCACTGCAGCTCCTGTAAACAGGTGTTTTCATTTAGGGGCACAACTTCCATCTGTGTGGTTGAGTTCCTGAACTTCCCAATTTCAGTTATATTGTTCATAGGATTTTCTTTCGCAGATGTTTTGCTTTTGTCCTATTTTATTTATCCCCTGCTACCTTTACTGCTTCCATACATCAATCATTTCTTTTGATTTCTGGCATTGCCACTAAATCAGACAAAGAACAAAGAAATAATTTAAGTTCAAGGATTTAGTTGGGAGGTAATCTCAAGAGCTGAATGAAACACAGAGAAGAAAATAACCTGAGTAGTATAGGCTACACTGCAAATTATTGCTTTGATATCACTGCCTAGGATCCCTGGGAGATGTATAGAACATATCTTCAAGATATCTCCTCTAAAAATTCCCCTCAGTGCCTACCAAGGATTGGTGAAGGATTACTTGCTGGGAGTCATTAACTCCCCAGTGTTTTATGCTTGTCAGTGTTTGACCTAAGGATTACAGATGGCTGCTAGGTAGAAAACTGTAGAGAATAGCTGAAAGGAGCCATCACAGTATCCCAAAACAGAGAAAGCCAAGGGCCATGAGAAGGAGCAAAGCTGTTTTCTTGCAATTACCATCACTAGGATTCAGTTTTTTCACAGTTACAGCTCTTAGTTTGGGAAATAAAGTACTAAGTATTGATCTGCCTTAGGATCAATGCTTCTTACTGATTCTTAGGAGAGTACTGCTTTTAATTTTGAATACTGCAGAGCTGGGACATTGTATTTCCCACTGAGCTCAACAGTGGGGCTTGTCACCATACTACATTATTCAAGAATCCTTAATGGGCACATACAGATTGTTGTGCTCAAAATCCCACAGCCAGCCATCCTCATGGCCTACATGACCAGGACAATTTTCTCCTCTCAACTTTTGGAGCCCAACATTGTCTTCTGAACCACCCGCACAGTAGTTTGGCTGATTGTTTCTTAAAGCAGGGAATTATTCCTCTACCAGTTAACATCCTTATAGTCTCAGATATAGGAAGATATAACTTAAACTGGCTGTAAAAATCAAGAATGGTAGGCATTTAGAGATGGTTCAGTGATTAATATCACTGGTTGCCCTTGCAGATGACCTGGGTTCAGTTCCCAGCACCACCGTAGTGACTCAAAACCATCTGTGACTCCAGTTCCAGGGAATCCAAGATCCTCTTCTGACCTTTGCAGTCAAAGCATGCATATGGTATGGATATGTACAAAAAAGAAAATATTCATACACATAAGTTAAAATAATTCTTTAAAAGCCAAGAAATATTTATCTTAATTTACAATACTAATATATGCTGGTAGAGTTCATAATTATAGTTGTAGCTTTAGTAGTAATATCCATCAAAGTGTGTTTTATCAATCTATGTGCCTTCATTTGTCATCTCTGCCCTAAAATAAACTAGCTCCTTAAAATGCCAGGATTCAAAAGAATCCAGACATTATACTCAGAGCTCTTATTCATCAGCAAAAAGAAAAGCACTGATCACACTGATTGCTAAAATAAAATCCCAGGCCTTGTCTCATAAGTCCATAAGGATAATTGGATTGCACTTAAATCCCTTTGAGTCTCCAAACTAAAAACTGTCACTGAGAAATAGGATGATCTTATTGTCTAGACAAGAGTGGATTGTCTAGACTTAAGAATGAATGATGGGGCTGGAGATGCATAGTTCTTCCAGGGGCTCACAGATTGAGAGGAAACAGAGTTCAATTTAAGTGGAATTTCTCATTGGACTTTTAGATGAAAATCAGACCCATTACAAAAAGAATATAACATGGCTTATGAGAAGTTTATCTAGTGTCTATTTCTGCATATGACATGCCTTCCCTTCAGCATCACAACCTTACTGATGGTTCTTATATATTACTGATCCCCTTTCAGAACTTTATCAGCACAGATATATCTGTCCATTGGTTTATGATAAGACCATGTCCTGATAAACCTATCAGGAGATGAAAATGTCTATTGTGAGATACCCAGTACCACAAGACAGTATTATATATTGCTATCCTGGGATAAGATCAAAATTCAGAGTCCAAACTATTGTTTCAAATAAATGTGCATTGCTCTTACACTGTGGTAAAACTTCTAAAGCTCTTAAGTCAGCATCTCTCTCTAGGTTCAATGATGAATTTTTTGCATCCCAAGAAACCTATTAAAGAATAACCCAGCCTTCTCAACATTAGCATATCCACCACATAGAAATGATCATCACCAGGAGACCTTCAAGTGGATTCCTTAGGCCATAACTTTGATCATACAGTCCCCAGTGAAAGATCCTTTTATGGCCATTTCTAAACACACTTGGCAATGCATTTAAAAGGCCTGGTAACTCCACAACTATAAGTTTGTGAGGCCCCAGCTAAGCACAGAAAGTTGCCTCTCAAATGTGAAGTCCTTCTACTCCTGAAGTGCTTCCTAGAGTGAAGAAATAGTTTCTTAGCTAATTTTATTATAATTACTACTTTTATAATTCTACCTGAAATCCTTAATTTTTACTTTACATATTACTTTATGACAACTACTGCACATTAAACCAGGTTCTTAATTTTCTGAAGTACCACTTACCCAGGGATGTGAGTTCAACAAACTTTTGTTAAGATTCACATGAAGGTTCTCTAACTTTAGTATATATTACAATTTTACATCCAGATTACAGCTGCAGAGTTCCTGATTCAGTGCCTCTGGAGAAGGTTCCTAAGAGCTTGCATCTCTAACAAGATCCTATAAAATGCTGAGCCTCTGCTTAAAGAATCCCACTTTGACAGTCACTTGTATAGAGCAATCAGGCATGTTCAGGAGGGTGGTGTCACTATGCAAATAGCTTAATACTAAGATATAGACTTCCTATTTTTTTACAAGCTTTCTGCCTTTGTTTTTTTCTGTTCTTTTTCTTCTTATTCTTCCCTCCCCACCACCACTTCTTCCTCCTTTACTTCTTTTTGCCTCATTCTACCTTCCCTCAAGGACAAAAGTAAGTAACTTAAAACTTAATTTATTATACAAAAAACTTGAATGACAATAGACAATTTCTGGTCAATCTACCATAGCCAAGGCTAGATGCTATTTATTTTTCACAATTTCTTTTCCTCATAAAGACAGCCCACTTCATGTCTATGTTCCTGTTTCTGTGGCAGCCTATTAAACAGTCTTACTCTGTTGATTATAGTCTTTCTGTTTATGAATTAGCCTTTATGTGTGCTTGGATCTGAAGTTGACTCCTTTGTTGTATATGACATTTGTTTGTATGACTATGATTATCATGTTGAATGGTTATTTGTATGAATTTTGGTGGTGCTTTTAATGTTGGTAAATACAATCCATGAGAAGAAAAGACACAGAAGAGTGACATGGTATTTTCTAAGGACTGAGGGTGTCCGAAGTAAGGCAAATCACAGAGCAGTTAAATTATGACTCTGAAGACAGATTGCGCTCTGCTTCAAGCCCATCTGTGTGACTTCCTAGTGACACGAGCCCAAGAAATTTACTTAATTACTCTAGATGTGTAAAGAATACATATGATTATGGGATTCTCCTTCAAGGAACATGGTGAGATTAAAAAATATCACAGGCACAAATCTTTATACTAGGATACAGGGCTTCATGAGCCACTTATTAACTACTGGTTCTCATATTAGAAAGAACTTGTATATTTAGAAATTATGAACACCTCTTGTTCTGATTAATCATATACTTTATTAAACAAAGGAGACTTTTTAGATTGATGAAAAGAGAAAGTATTTTTTTACTTATTTATCACTAATAATTGAAAACATCCTATCACATATGTAAATGAAGCACCTAAAAACTGGAAGGCACTCATAATCTTGGTCAATGTATCCTTCTTCACCATGGAATCATGAAGATCTCAATACCAAAAATGATTCAAATTATACTCTGTCAAACAAGAGAGATACACAGATTTTAATATTAGCTGTGGGGATGACATCTCAGTGCCCACCTTTCAAGATAAAAATATCTGTATATAATGTGTATTGAAAGCTTAATTGGCATATCATCAAGACCTTAGCATAGCAGATGCATGTGTTTGTGTGTGGGTGTGTATGTCTGTGTGATTTTTTTCCTGTGATGACATCACTTCCCTGCATAGATCAAGAAACAGGTTGTGGTTTGTCACTCTTACTCCAGTTGTCAGTCAATTTGTTCGCTTCCAATTTTGATCCATTCTGAAATAATGAAAGCTGTTTTAAATTTTCTTCACAAGCATAATTCTCTATGATGAAGTAACAATTTATATTTATCCCTATGAAATTCAGCAAAAGTATAAAAAGATAGCATCATATTCATGTTCCCATAGCTTTTGCTTATGTCTTCCCTGATTTCTCCTTTCCCTCAAACTCTCTCCCATCTCTCATAAAGTTCTATATGATTATCTAAAAGCAGATACATCTCAATATTAATAGCTTTCTTATGACAGAGAAAAACTAGTAAAAGACTTTATTTTTATATTAATTTAAAGGCACACAAATTCGTGTATTAAAATGTTTAATAGAAAAAAGTCACTTGGTGGCATTTGTGCAGTGAGTTTTTGTATGTAAAATAATCTATCAATTCCATAAAGTAAATGCTGCAAAATTCAATGATTTGTTTATTTATTATCTTTAGAACCTAAATGTTCTTTCTTGTGTTTGTAGTGATAAAGTCAGTATTTCTTCTTTAAGGTAAAAGGTTTGGGGAAGACTTATTTTGGTTATGGTAGACGGTAACAAATTATATAGATATTGATTTCAATTGCTCTCATTCCAGATTGTGTGAGGCTCAAAAACAGAAGCCTATTAATGGTTGGCAAACATTTTGGTTCCCAAAGGTGGAGATCTGTTTTCAAAGAGAAAGCCAACAAAATGCTCATGAACAACTTCCTGTTACATTCACTCTCTGCTTCCTAAGCAACTCTAACACAGTCCTGCAGACTAGTCCCTGACTGTGCAGCTCGATCAGATGTCCAGGAACCATGCTGTTCCCTTTTCACTCCTCCTGTCTTTCGGCAGATGCAGTAATGCCATTGGTACATCTTTGGGGAATTTTCCTTTTTGCTCTTCACCCTCATTACTCCTGCCATCTGGTCCATTTCTGTTTTGCTTCTATCCAGCAGATGTGTTCCCACTTCCCCTCCCACATTGACCTGAATGATCTCTGTAGGATCAGCATGCCCGTGAGTCTGCACAGGTACAGAGAGAGACAATGGGGCAATGCCAAGGTCTTGACCCGTGTAAAGGCAAAAATTATTTGCATGTGATAAAGCAAGGACACTTATATTAATCATCCTCCACAGAAAGTATTTATCTGTTTTCTTTTGGATTCCCAAACTCAACATATGAACAAAATCATCAAATGTTATCAATGTTGTTATGTTATAGGATCCAAATTTCTACTTCGAAAAAAAAGCTGAAATACTCTAACCCAAACAGTTAAAATTTGCATCGCATTTAATAATAACCAGAGAATGCAAATGTTTAGTTGTTCAAAAAGTATAGTTACTTATTATTGTTGATGTTTTACACAAACATGCTTTTGGTATAAGAACTGAGTAACATACTCATTCTTATAGAAACACTGGATTGTAAGATAATTTCCATGCTACAAAAATATTATTAGTGCCAAGGTTATCTTTTTTTCTTCTTTTTTAAGTATTGAATTGAGATGCACATTGTGAGCTGCAATAGAACTGCAAAGAATAAAGATTCCTTTCTAGTTTTAGGAGAGGGAAAATGAAAAAAAAATGATGAAAGTGGTTGATGAGGACAGTTTGCCCACTGCGATGAAATCTCTTTATGCATCTATTTAAATCCTAAATTCCATTTAAATATTATTTGAGATATAATGACCTGAAATAAAGATTAAACTTTTGAAAGTCTCCCATATTCAAATGTAGTGAGAAGCTGAAGATAGATTGAACAGTAACTAATAAAAATTATCAGTCACTTAGGAAACTTAGACCTCAGTGCTAAAATCTTCCATCATCAAAACAGCTTTCTGCTAAAAAAAAAATTCTGCATGTTATGTGGACATAATTAATATGTGCATTTTATATCAGGATAAAGGTATGGATTCTTTGTAAAACATGTGAACTTATTTGGAATAACATGGTCAAGAATGCTGATTGGTCTTTGGAGATCTGCCACTGACAGAAATATATGTATATGGAGAGGTAGCCTCCTGACTCTTGTCCCTGTATGATGATTTTTTTGCTGAGATTCTATGAGTTGGACCTCCACAAACTCTAGAACCAAGTGCATTCTTTTTGAATACTGACAAAGCAATGAATTAAAAAAACACTTATAGGAGATTGCCAAAGTAAAGACCTGGAGGGTGATAACATTAAGGTCAAATGTTGGCCTATGCCTTACCGAACTGAAAGCATATAGTGGGTATTGCTAATGTTTCTAAAACATATCTGTTTTGCAAAATCAAAGAATTCTTCTAAGTTCCAGAAAGTCAACTTGGATTCACCTCAAACAGGTTAGATGTACCCCTTAATTACATACTGTCAATCAACAGTCTAAGCCTCCCCATCTTTCTCTGGTCTTGACACACACTCCCCCTAATTACCAAGACCTAAGAAAAAAAATTCTGGAACTTAACTTTGTCCTCTGCTCTGCCAGCACCTCAACAGGTCCAAGAGGCACCTGACAGTTCCATAGATCCTGGACAGTGGTGAGGCCACCAGCTTCCTAGCATTCTCAGGTCCCTCATGATTCTGACAGCCCCAGATCAGCAGTAAGCAGTCTGAAGAACTCATCACGGTCATTCCTCTAGCCTTCCACCCATAACTCTTCACCTTTTAATAAACAAAAAAGGAGGAATGTTAGCATTTAAGGAGACCTGGCCTGCCCCATGGAGACCTGGCAGAGTGCATCACTCCTACACTCGTGCTTGCCAGTACTCAGGCAACACTCTGATCTGCTCAGGGTCCTGACAATGACTTCAGCTACATCACTACAGCTACACTTCCTCTAAAAGGCAGAACCTCACCAGCTTTCTTTGCTCCTCTTCCTCTTCCTCTCTCCCAACTGACTCTCTATGTCTGCCTTTCTCTGTGCTTCTCTCTTTGTCTCTCTCTTTCTTTCCATCTCTCTTTTTCTTTCTCTCTCTGTCTCTCTCTCTCTTTCTCACAAAACTTCTGTGAGTTCCCTTTCTATCTCCCTTCACTCTCACCCCCCCAATAAAACTCTCCATGTGAACATTGTCAGCACGGTCTGTCTGTCTCTCACTCACTGTGGGGCTTCTTGGACCCAATCTGCCAATGTCGCTCTTAAGCCATATCTTAACAAATATTATATAAATAAATATATTAAGTTCATTAAGGAACAGAGCTGGTAAATGATGATTAGAAATCATTGGAAGTTTCTTACTTCACAGAGTTTCATATCTAACCTTTTATTCATACATCTTATTTTTTTCAAAACGTTATTAAAAACAGTAACCTGGCAAACATCAGTTTTAATACAATATTAAACACCTCTTGCATTATATTGTGAAACATACATCTATATTCTGAAAACCTATAAAAGTAAATTAGGAAATTTAAAATAATGTGACCTCTGCCCATATAAACACTACCGTTGTTACATAAGTTGAGTTATAAGTTCATTTTCTTTAGAAAAAGGGGATTCTTGAGTTTTAGTGCTGGAAGGGTCCAAAATCTCATTATACCTTAGAATATTTTATTACCTTTAAAGTACAGGAATTTCAGACAGAAAAGTGAACATTATCAGATAATTATACTCAAAGTAAACCTAGATGCCCAAAACGTAAAGAAACCAAACCTGCCTGTCTGAAGCTTGGCAAAACTATAGCTTTAACACTAAATATAATTAACCATTCACTTCTATACTATTGTTAGTGTTTTATATGATCACATCCCCAAGTTCACATTGATTTGAAAATAATAAAAAAAGAAGTGATGGATATCTAAACAGTGGTGAAGGATGGGACTTGAAGCTGCAGTTACTAAGAATTACATATTTAAGAGGTTGATTTGGGGCTAAAAAATACAGTGGCATCTGAGAAATATTTTATGAAAAGTAAAAAGATGATCCACATATAGTTCATAGGAAAATACTGAGAAAGCAAGGGAGACTGCAGTTTAAAAAGTCAGAGTCAATAGCTTTGAGGGGAAACATGTTCTAGACTGTGTACACATACCACAGGGGCAAGACAGCAATTATGCAAAAATCCAGGTAATAGAAATGTGTGGGATGTTGAACAAAAGTCTAATTAAAAGAAACAGTTAGAATTCAAAACAAGAGGTACAATATTGGTAGCAATCTCACACTAGAGGTAGGTCATGATGCAACCCAAAATCAGAGAGGAGAGAATAATCGCAGGAACATAAAGATATTTCAGATTGGGGGATCAGTTCAGTGGCAGACTGTTTAAACTCAAGGCTCTGGGTTTTGTTTTTCAGAAAAAAAATTAAAAAATAAATTAAAAAGATGTTAAGTTTTTCTTTTTGAAAAAAACTTAAAAATGAATATAAACACAGTGATTAAATGATGTTTAGACAAAAGGTGAAGACTTACAGGTCATGAGCTCAGTTTCAAACAGAAATATAGTGGTTCGATTAGTTGGCAAAAGGGCCAGGAGATTCAGAACACTGAGAATGCAAAATGACAACATCAAAAGTAGTTTGACTATGAAAGGAGAGTCCACAGAGGATAAAGAATTGCTTGGTAACAAGAAACAAGTTGTGGTGTATCTTCACATTTAAAGGCCCAGGCAAGAAGAACAGCTTTATACCAGAAGATATGTCCTTGTCTTCAGAGGTCATGATAGTTTGTTTGAAATTGCCTTGCAATGGTTATTATTTTAAACATCTTTGTGTGTTTATTTATGGTATCCAGAATGGTATTTGGGCATTCAAGGTAACAAGAAAACTTAGTGAGGCAAACAAACATCAACATTATCTCACAGTTGCTCAATTTTGTAATTTAGCTTTTGTAGAATGAGCAGCTAAAATCTACATCTTTTAGCACCGATTGTGGAAGCCATAAATTGAAGCACACATGGTTCTCATGATTTAGCTCATTCATCCTGTTTATTTGCTTATTTGAAACTTGACATATTTCTCCAGTTTCTCCACAACTAACTCTTCTCCTATTAATGGCTCTTTTCTAATTATGTCTCGATATTTTAGGTTCCACAAATAATTCAAATCACTCAATGCCTCTTACTGCCATTTTATTTCAATTAGGATACTGTCCTCCAGTTTCATATACATCATGATTAATAGCAACCCTTTGTTCTTTTTAAAAGCTTGGGTAGTGTTTCATTTCATATGCATATATGCCTCTGTATGAATGTGTACTTAGTCCATCATTCATTCACTCTCGTAAAACTATCCAGGCATTCCCCACCTTGTCACTGTGTGTGTGTGTGTGTGTGTGTGTGTGTGTGTGTGTGTGTGTGTGTATTATACACACATGATTATACGCACATATAATCAGTGACAGATACAGACACACACACACACACACACACACACACACACACACACACACACACACACACGTATGTATCAGTGACAGGCCAGTGCAGACCCTTCTATAAGATGATTTCATTTCCTTGGGTATATGTCCAGAAGGGGGATTACTGGGTACAGAACAGTTCTTATAGTAAATATCATTACTGAGAACTAAAGCCATAATGCTTTTGCCACTCACAAGAATATATATAATCCACCATATGAAAGCTTCTTCATCTCTCTTGTTTAACAGTATTTCTGCAAACAAGATCATTGTTTAAATATAGTCCATTCTCTTTTATTATGTGACCAAGAAAGAAAAGGTTTAGAAAACATGAACTTTCCAATACTGAGTTCTAACTAGAAGCAAATAAAAACAATCTGAAAAGACTAGGTAAAAGAAAATATAGGAAATTCAGGCTACTCCCATGTAGAAAACTATGTCATAGCCAAATCTAGAGGCAGCAATAGAAGTGAGTTCACTCTGTTTATTATCTTAGACTGTTTCTGTCTATTGTTGTAGTTGTTGTTGTTTAACATATTGGGGATTGGAGGAAAAAAGAATAATTAAGAAACTGAATGGTATAGTTTTAAATTTTATGTAACATTGTCAAGCCTTAGAGAACACAGTACTGTTTATTTTCTATGTCTTGGAAAACAACCAATAGAAACAAATATGGATATTTCTTTCTCTTTCCAAAAATGTAAGTAAAATGTGTGGAAGAGGATGTAGTTTTTCTCAGTGGCTGGTGTAGATCATGAGAAGACAGATACTAAGAAAACGAATGAAAAGCTGTCTACAATATTTTATAATTTAAGCCAAATGATTTATTATATTTAAACATATATTTAGTCAGCTGAAGAAAGGAGAAACATTAGGAAATCTATATTTGTGATGAACATTGACATGACATTCAAGACAGGTCAAAATGACTAAGGCAAAGGTTGTCACAGTCCCCATGATTATGTGCTGAGCAGAAGTGGCTCACTGATTGCCAACTCCTAAGCATAAGTCATTAGATCTTTCGATTCCATCATTCAAATATTAGTGCCCACTACTGTAGACCCATTTGACGACACTCAATCCATATTCCACTTTATTTCATGATCAGATTAAATGAATTCTCCTTAACCAATATGTTTGTATCTATCTATTGAAACTCACTGATTATTTATACTTAATTTACTTTCTACAGCATTGTTATATTTGCCTCCTTGTTTTCTAACCCTAGTGCTGAGACTAGAACCCACATAAAACATGAATAAGTGAACTACACCAAAGCTGTTTCATTTTTAACTTTGTTTTTAATAATATAGAAGAACATGGACTTATGTTAAAGAAAGACAAAATCAGATGCAGCTTCAAATGTAAATATAACTGATTAACTCATTAACTCATATTTATGTTGTCTGTATGATTTAAATGAGTTTAGGTCAAAGACATCCAATAAAGACTGTTGTAGATTTATAAGTGTACAAAGGCTTAAGAAAAAAACAATGAATTAAGTTAAATTTGCTTCTTTTCATTGTCTAGTAGAAAGAGAGACAGACAGACAGACAGACAGACAGACAGACAGACAGAGATAGACTGAGAAAGGAGAGAGAAATTTAGGTCAATATTAACATATAACATAATACAAGAAACTGTTTGAATACTGACAAGGATCTAGGAATGAACTAATTTTATGGGCTTTGATGCATCACAGCCTGAAGTGGCTTCAATATCTTTCTACAGATGTTTGTCAAGAATATAGATGGCAAATGATAACTTTGATAACTTCTGTAGCTCTAAAATTTTTACTATTCATTCTGGTAATATATATTAATGATTACCCACTGAATGGCAAAATTGAAGACAACAGTAAGAGGGTGATAAAGGACTGAAAATTATCTTGAAAAATAAATTATGATTATGGTCTCAAGGAAAGATGGATATTTTGGTTGTTGACTTACTCTGACACATTTATTCCTCTTTCATCGACTGGAAAATATGGCACACAAATCTCTGTCAGATTTATTGATCATTCTAAAGACAGCTCAACTAAGTTCATGTGGAGGAGTAATCCCATGCAAAACATGACTTTCTTCCAGGACACTGAATGCAAGGTGTCAGTGTTACAATGAATCCTGATTCAGACTGGATCTCTTCAACAATCATAATGGCTAAACTGAGTGCTGCATCCTTAGATTGTACCAACAGCCATCTTGCACTCATTTGCACTTGCCAAAGCTGTTTTGGTTTCCTTTTATCTATACATTATTTACCATAAAAATAATAGTTTGCTATGGGCTAATTATTATTTGTCTTTTGAATATTTGTGGTTCCCTATAGTCCTTGAGAATTGTATTGAAAGTCAGAAAGCTTCAATCAGTAGACTAACACATCTCATATTTTATCCGCCTTCCTTTTTTGTGTCAGAATTTACAGTATGTTCTGCTGTCTACATTTTTTGGATAACAACTCTCTTGGGAATTTGTTAAATGAAATGTAAACAATACATGTAAAGTGTCTGCCACCTATACAGGCAATTCTCCAGGATCTCTATCTCTCTTTTTCTTAAAGCCAGGTTTTGGGGCTTGTACTTGTAATCAGAGAACAAGAAGATGGTAGTGAGTGTGAGTCTAGCCTGGGTTACAGAGTGATACCTAATCAAAATGGAATGAAGGGAAAAATGGATGGGATGGAGGGAAGGAGAATGAAGGCAAGAAGGAAGGTATAAGGCTAAATCTTTCTGCCAGGCTGCCCGAGCCCTGCTGACACATGGGCACCTGAAATAACACACAGATTCTTATATTAATTACAATGCTGCTGGAAAATGACTAGGATTTCTTATCTGCTATCTCTGTCTTAAGTAGCAACCATAATTATTAATCTATCTATTTTATAAAGACTTATCTGATTGGGGACACTGGTGGCATGTGTCCTCTCTTGCCGGACTCACATTGTGACTCCTCTTTTTTCTACATTTCCCAGAATCCTCCTTGACTCCTACTTCTACCTAACTTGCTTCCTGATTGACCAACAGTACTTTATTTATCAACCAATAAGACAAATATATACACTAAAGGACCTCCCCCATCAGGAAGGAGTCAAGGAAGCAAGGAAGGGGAGAAAAGGGTTAAAAAAAAAAAGATCTGGAGCTGCAAAGATGACATCTCACAGCACCAGCACAGAGGCTCACTGCTTTCAATAAATCCAGTTCCTGGGAATCCAATGATCTCTCTGATCTCCACAGGCACCATGCATGCACACGGTGCATACTCATTCATGCAAATAAAACACTCATACATATAAAATAAAAATATATAACCCTTAAAAGAACATGTTTATGAAAAAATCAAAATGTAACTGTAATAGAAATTTTCCTAGAAAATAGAAACTGTCTAGATATCTGATGCAACTTCCCTGTGATTAGAGACAATAGGAGATGGGAGGCATACCTGCCTAGAATATTTGACATTTCTCTTAATTTTGCTTCATTTAACTAATTAACTATAGAAACTTTCTATAGTCAATTAAGTATATGGGCCCTATGGATAATTGATATGTAGGAAATTTGGCATAAAGAGTAGACTAAGGGCTGACTTATCAATTGCCATCATGAATTCAGTGATGTTCAAGTTCTAGCTATATGACCTTGAAACTCCAAATGATTTTTGCGATGATTAGGTAACGCAAATATACACAGAGCCTCAGAAACTGTTTGCCCTAGCATAAATCCAGATAAACTGTTTCTATTACATTTAGTCTTTAGTGCAGGGAGAGGGGCATTACATATCACAATGCACATGTGGAAGACAGAAAACAACTTGTGGGAATCAATTCTCCTCTTCCACCAGGTGGATCCTAGGGAAGGAAACCAGGTTAAGGTTGGCAGCTGATGCCTTTGTCTGCTGAGCCATCTCACCAGCCCACTACATATTGTAACTCTTCAAGTTTTCATTTAATATACAATTTTTAACTTGATCATTCCGATTTTCATGCATATGGTAAAAATTTTAAGTCAATGATATATACATTTCTGTCCCATTAAACTTAAATTAGTCCATAAGAACTGTTGCTTAGTTTTATATGAACATAGTTTGTTCATCAGAAATGCTTTACATAATAAAGCCTGGCTACAGAATTGTGCTTGAACAAAGAAAAAAAGAACACAAACTTTGCCACCTTCACAGAGCCAGTGTAATGTTTTGTGCATTTGTTAACTCATTTCCATTTGTGAAGAAAACATAAGAAGAATTTAAAATGTTCTTACTTCAATAAACACCCAAGTAAAACACTTAGTGCAATCATTCTTTCACAGTCCCCTGCCCTCCCTCTGTGTGTGTGTGTGTGTGTGTGTGTGTGTGTGTGTGTGTGTGTGTGTTTGTGTTGTGTGTACGTGTGCACATGAGAGAGACAGAAAAAGAGAGAGAGAGAGAGAGAGAGAGAGAGAGAGAGAGAGAGAGATCAGTTTTACTTTATTTTCTAGTTCAGTTTTCATGGCTTTTGTCTATGCTAAAGTATGAAATTTACAAAAAATAATACAAAGTGAAAATTAGACATTTCCTGTAAAAATTCTTATAACTAATTGGTATGCACACACTTGTTCTAAAAGATGCTAGCAAATTAAATTTTCTTTGGGCCTTCTTTCATCATCTTGACTATGTCTTTGAATGAGTCTAGCCATCTCCCAAACAGAGATTCTCTGACAAGGCTATGAAACTAATGGCATGTTTGGTCAAAGGAAATTTAGTCTCTAATTTAATGCTCTCCTTTTATTATACAAATATATAGAATACCTACAAAATAACCTATAGTCATCATCATTCTTAAAATCTATAGTCTTGGGAGGGATGAGGGTCTTGTTGGAAAAAAAGAACAAAGACAACTTCTGGGTCTTAATGTTTATTTTATACCATACCCTTTACAACAGAAATTCAGATTATTGATCGGCATTGCCTGATTCCATTTCATCGTATCCCATGAGAGTTGAAATTGCAGACTGAGATAAACTAAAAGTACCAAGTTCATCATGTTTAAAAGTGCTATTTCAGGGTATTGCTTTCTCTCTGCTAGTCAGGGCTGTTCCTCTTCTACTGATAGCTTGTAATTGCAAAATGGATGGGGGGACAGCAAAAAGTAAAAAAGAAATGGCAACCCTGGTCTGATGTGGTATAGTCTGTGATGTGTGTCTGAAAGATTTATGTCCTGATTAAAGAAGCCGTGATTGGATTTTCTGATAGAAAATTGTTTTGGTCATTGGCACATGGGCTGCATATTCTTAGATCCACAGCCTTTTCCAGTTACTGTCTTGAGAAACTTTAAAGAAAGCTTGAGGGGAGAAAAAAAATACTTTAAGAAGAAAGAAGATCAAATGTATTCTATAATATAAGACAAACATTATGACTTAATGACCAATAATTCATGGTCAAGAAAGATGTTCCTATGAATAGTTTTTCTTCAGTTGTCATCTCATTTAGTCATTCTCCCATTCATGCTCTGACTAGTTAGAAAATGTTGTTATGCACCAGGCATGGTTTTAGACACACAAGATGTATTAGCAAATACTATAAAAGGGGACCTGCTGAATAGCTTTACTGTAGGAGGTAAAACAAAAGGAAGGAAAACTGTGGCTATATGAGGATTTCCAATCAATGCCACAACCCCCAAAAATACAGTTGGAGTGAATGCAGAATAATGCCAGTGATTTGTGTTCATAGATTAGATATACATATAAAATATTCTGTTAAAGGAGGCCAAATTTAAGAAATTAAAGGTGTGAGGATGAAGCAGTCTGGTGGGGAGGAGGGGAGAGTAAGGGAACTGGGATTGACATGTAAATGAAGCTTGTTTCTAATTTAAATTTTAAAAAAAGGATGAAGTACCCAATGCCAGAAAAGCCCAAACAAAGCAACTAAACCAAAATTATTATGGAGAGGTGAACTTGGCATAATTTAAAAGAGGAATCTGGGTGTTGTGAGACAGCATATGTAGATAACAGGAGAACAGAAACAAAAACCAGAGTTTTACCATGAACATCAGTATTTCCCATTTGAATCAACTGAGAACTGTAAACTGCTTATCCAATACCAAATGCTCAGCCTTGAAAACATACATACACACATGTAGCATTATACAGATTGAGCAGGTTGTATGTAGGAATACATGTAATAGCAATTAATGAATAAAGAGGTATTGATTTTGAAAATCAGCAATGATATGTATATGACTAAGCTTAGAAAGGAAAAGGGTTGGGAGAAATTGTGTAATTATATTATAATCTCAAAAATAAAAGAAGAAAATGAGGAGCAGTTAAACCTATTATAATGAGTGAAATGTATGAATTACAATGGATGGGGCTGTTTCTAAGAAATGTTTTTAGCCAGGTATGGTCATGTCCTACTTTGCTTTCAGCTGCTGAGAAAAAATACCATGACTAAAAAACAAGTTGGGGGGGACGAGTTTATTTGGCTTACACTTTCACACCTTCATATTCTATGATTGGGGGAAGTCAAGGCAGGAACTCAATCAAGGAACCTGGAATGAGAAATTTAAAAAAAGGCACATAGGAATGTTGCTTACTAGCTTGCTTTCCAAGGCTTGCTCAAATATGTTTCTTAAACAACCGGGCTCACCTGCCCAGGGTTGGCACAACCCATAGTAAGCTGGACTCTTTTACATTAATCATCAATCAAGACAATGCAAAATGGATGTACACAGGCTAGTTGGTTGGAAGCAATTCCTCAGTTGAGATTCTCCCTTACCAAGTGTCTGTCGTTTGTGCTAAGTTTACAAAACAAACAAACAAATAACAACAACAAAAGTAGTACAGCAGTGTACCCCTGTAATTCCAGCACTCAGGAGACCCCTGAAGGAGGATGTGAAATTTAAGGCCATATATTTAGATGCTATCTAAAAGAAAAACACCATGTAGGAAACTCTCAAAGAATTAATAAAATATCATTTTCTCATCACAGTAAACTATTAACATCTAAGGTGAACTGGACACCAACTCCGTCAGAACTCTTAGGGTCTTATTATATATACTGAGACTCATACATAAGGGAACTTGTAGGCCACAGACTGCATTTTCTGCTCCATGTAATAGCATCTCCCCTTGAGTGGTTTCTGCTATTTTATCTGTGAGAATAAATGATGAAACCATTCAAAACTCATTGATAAACACAACTACCTCATCATATCAGTTCTTTAAATATCAACTTAAATTACATTTCCAATATCCAAAATTTAATTAATGCTTTCTGTCTTTATTAATTCACGTCCATATTTTGTTTTTGTTTTTGTTTTTTGAGACAGGGTTTCTATGTGCCTTTGGAGGCTGTCCTGGTACTAGCTCTTGTAGACTAGGCTGCTCTAGAACTCACAGAGATCTGCCTGCCTCTGCCTCCTAAGTGTTGGGATTAAAGGCGTGTGCCATCAATGTCCGGCTTACTTCTATATTTTTATGGGCCTCCCAAGCTACTATTACCATTTCTACTTCACAAGAAGGTCCCCTCTACTATTTTCTTGTTTCTGTTTGAATGGAGATGTAAGCACTGGTGAGGTTCCTTGATGTAACAAAAGTCAGACACCTAAGATACTCTGGAGAGAAAAGCTGAAACATTGAACAGACTTCCATTCCAAGATGGAAGGGGACATTTTTAGATGGGCCATTAATTATTTTTATTGCAGTGATGCAAGTTTTGTCTTCAGTTGATTCCAGATTTCAGACTTATATATGGCCATCAATCTTGACTTGAAAGTTAGCATGAAGCTTGCCCTGAGAGTTCTGAGTGTTCCTCACTCCAGACACGCACTCTGGGTTGTATATGAACTGCATCAGAAGAGTGAAGATGTCATGTTTTTAAAGCAAGCAAATTTTAAACTTATGTGCTCTATATTTCCTAGCCCTCTGTCTCCTATCTCTCAAATCCCTTCTTAATAGGTGGCTATGTGAGAAGTTATTGATGATAACACAATTGGAGAAAAAAGCAGGGTGGGAAAAACAAAAAGGCTAGGTAGGTGTAGGTTGGGAAACTGGAGAGAATAGAGGGTTAATTTGATTTGGGGCCATAAGGGGAAACTTAAGAAGTTAGCATGATTTTGAAGACACATTAGAAGATAATGTGCTATCAACTTGTTCTGCTATCAACTTGTTCTGACTATGGGCTCTACTATTGTTTTCTGGTCTAGAAGCAAACAATGCACATTTTACATATTCCATTACCTTGGTATTGAATGAAATGTGTGGCAGAAAGGACAATGAAGCCAAATAAAATAAGATTCAATTCCACTGTGTCCATTTATCAGATCCTGTGAGATTAACCCCATTGAAATGCAATTCTCATTAGAAGATTGTGTTTCCCTCAAGGACATTGACTCCCTGGTGCCCTGATCCTAAAGCGGAGTTTTATGAATCTTGATTACCTTGTGGAAAATGAAATGGATCAGAGAATTCCGCTTTGCATCTATTTGTGCGGGGGAGTTGAATTTATTTCCTGCCAACATCAGCAATTCTGATTTTAGAGAATGCAGCTCATTAGAATAAGTTCCCCATATTAGAATAATGTTGCTCCACTCCCCCCTGCCAGCTGCTCTGCATGTTACAATGCTTCCTGAGAGCCAAGGGGAAAACCCAGCCCTGTTCACCTTCTTTCATTCCATGACTTGCTGAGGTGAGATAAGTTTTCCAAACAAACAAAGATCTTTCTGAGAACCAAGTTGTAAAGATCCTGTATCAGGACTAGGGCAAGGGAGACTCCCAGGAGAAGTACTATAGAATTCCCAAATTGAAGCTACTGGTAGAATAAGAGGAGTTAATACATAGAACACTTGTAAATGGTGCAGTAGCCAGTTTCCCACTGACCTTTTTGAGCTCTCCTTTCTCTCAAGTTTGAAACCACAGCTAGAAATTATGTTCCTGTGCTCAAGGTGTATTCACTTCTTGATTCTACCTAGCATTTCCTTTCACATATACAATCTGTATCCCCAATGGCGCCAGTGTTAGTCAAGACATTGAACACTAAATGTTGCAGTGTTGCTCTGTTCTCCATATTAATCCTTATATTTAAATTCTCATATATTATGTCCTCTCTCGCCAACATGCACACAGAGAGAGAATTCTCCATACTAAAAAGATATATTATAAACTATTGACATTGATTGATACTGGCTAATTCTATTGTAACATCCCACCACTTGAAAACCTTGATGTTATCCTTTAGGATGAAAAGCAGACATCTTCCCTTGACCCCAAATGCCCTTCCTGCCTCCGGTTTGGGCCTTTTGTGCCCACTGCACACCACTGAGACAAAACATTTCTGAGACACTGCTCAGGAAGTACTTACATCATGGTGTCCTATCAATCACTCATTATCAGCACTTCTTACTTTTAATACCATCAGGTGCTCTTAGCATCATCAGTTTTGTCGACTCTTTCCTAACTCATTTCATGTTATCTGAATTGCTATTTCCACACTTTTAATTATGTTACCTTCCTTTTTACCTATACATTTTATTTTTGTTGGCATGTCAGATAGAACATCAATGACAGTGAAGATGCCCGAAGAGCTCAGCTGGCTACCTAATCTGAATCCTGGTTTTAGTATTTCCTGTTTCTGCACAAATTAGTACATTCTCCAAACTTTGGTCTCCATATAGTTAATAAATGTACAATCCTAATACTCAGTTCTTGGTCATGTGAAAATTAAATTAAATGATGTATGTCAAATACATAGTTCCATGTGTCCATGTGCTAGACATTCATATGACATACCCTAAATACATGAGATCAATTTCTATATTCAATATAAATCTTTTCACAAAATAGCTCAACCTAAGATGGATCTGCAATTTTAAAGTGAGCCATGGCTATTCACTTTATACAGAATCTTTTTCTTCTTACAGCATCTTCTCTGTCTTGAAATAATTAGTTTGTACTTCATTTTTAATCTTTGCACTTCAGAATGTCTCCCCACTGTTAGAAGAGACAAAGAACTATAAATGACCTCTTCTGTTGTAGTTTGTCCACTGTGGTAACCTTTTAAGTTGTTCAGTTTTACTCACTCATTCCATGAGTATAAGTTTTCTTATTCATTTGATTAGGACCACTGTGTTTCACAATTTTTGACCCCATGAAATTGAACTGTGTGGGAAAAGAAACATGCAAAATTAGAAAGAAAAAGTTTACAATTAAAATTAAAATAAGCACATGTTGGTATTATTTATATAACATTTTTTCCTATCATAAATATGTTCTATGTTCATGGACAGAATTTGAAAGAGTATGAGGTCACATCAAACCATAGGAAAGAATTAATGATTCAATCTAAATGTGTAACCTTCCTTTCTTATTGTGTCATCTTTATGTGTTAGAAATTATGGGAGACAATGTTCTGTGTTCATTTCCCCTGGCTTTGGTAATCATTTCCATCAAGAATTCTGGCTTTTTCCCTGCAAAGTATGAGTGTGATCCAGAGAGATTTTCGTCACCCTCTAGCTTATGTTCTCTACTAATTCCTATTAAAAGAACTGTATGTTATGATCCGTGATTGGGGACCCAGGCTGTTTCTGTGCTGATGAAAAAGGAAACAGGACATTTTAGAGGAATGGTACATCAGCAACAGCTGCTCAAATGTTGCATGTAGAATCTGTCAGCCAGGCAAGCAGTCAAAAGTAGCATTTACCAAGAGCATTTATCCAGCAATGGGGGAGGGGACCCCAAGGAGAGAGTAGTGCTCTATTGATCCACAAGAAGTTTATTTTTCCATCCTGTGATATTAAAGTAATCAATTTCTTAAATAAAGAAAAAACACCAATATTGATAATCGCAATGATGGTTTAAGTTTTCTAGGACACAGAGGTATCATATTGATGCTGTAGTAACGCAAATGTCAGGCTTGATTGTGTTTGACACATCCACTGGTGGGTTTTGATTGCTAGAATTAATCCCTCACTGTGAAAAAAGATGTTTGAAAGGCGTGGGCTTAGGGCTGGTGAATTAGAAGGACATAAAGGACTTATTTTTATTTTACCCTCCCTTGGTTGCCATAGATATTTTCTCATGACAGAAACTCAAAAACTTGAAAGCAGTGTCATGAAAGAAACAGAGTCCTTCGAATTAAAAGCAAAACAAAACTAGCTACTTCCAAAGGCATGCATGCAAACATTTAGCAACTTGTGTATTAATACTCGTAATATAGTTTGGAATAGTTATTTAAACTATTATGCAGGTGTGCATTTAAAAGAAGACCTCTTTTAAAACTGAATTTTAAAAATGCTTTATTTATTTTTAATTATGTGCATGTGTTTCTGTGTTTGCCCCGTGATTTTTTTATTATTTGCTTGTTTGTTTGTTTGTCTGTTTATTTATTTATTTATTTATATTTGTGATCTTGGAAGCCAGAGTCTGATAGCAGGAACTGGAGTTCCCAGGAGGTGGTGTGCAACTCCAGCTGGGTACTGAGAAACTAACTCTGGTCTCTGAAAGAGCAATAAGTGCTTCTAAACTCTCAGCCATCTTTCCAACCCTTCCTTCAATCTTCTTGCTAAAGAACATGATGTAGTAAACTATACACTATTCATTTACACTTCATGCCTACTCAAGTTCATAAGATCCATTCCAATTGTACACCAAATTTTTAATATAGTTATAGATAAGGTGCATGAGATGGAGGCAATTAATCAGCTTTTCATTAACTCACAAATAGAAACGTCATAGTGTGGCCAAATCTTTCTATATTTGTCAGCTCGCAGCACATTTTACAGCAGCCTCTATTCCAGAAGTTTAATTCAAGGATATAAGAGAAATAGAAACTTTAGTCTTTGGTGTTTCATCTTACTCCTTTAATTTCATTCACTTCTATTCTGAGTGAGGATGGTAATAAAAAAAATTCTCATTCTGTCTACCCTATTGATTACATGAAAGAAACTCCATGAGCTCAAGAGCAATGGAATCAATTATATATTTTTAAGCATCATTATTTTTAAAAGGCCAGGATACCATTACTTATTACTTCAGACAAAAACTTTATAAAATTTCATGAAAGCAGAAATAACATGAGCCAGTATATTTTTAAAATCTGTGTATATAAATACTCAACGGGAGAAAAGTCCTTTAAATATGAAAATAACAGAAGACGCTGCAAACATGACATGTGAGCAGCAGTATGAGACAGAAAATACAAAACGTAAATTCTACTGTTTTTAGAAATCTTTGGTGAACGACCCAACATAAACATTAGCACATCTTTAAGCACATATTTTCTTAATGAAATTCATATGTGGAAATGCTCTATAATAGGTGTTATTGGAAGGTCAATTGCCTTAAGAAGTGGGACTGGCTAAAATAAGAATGTCTTTGGGGATGTTGGAGTTCTTAAAAAATAAAAAATAAATAAATAAAAAACACTTGCCAGCATCCTTTGCAAGATGGTGTCATTAAAAAAGAGAGAAGAAACAAATTTTACACTTAGAATGTGGTGTGCATAATGCATTTAACACCTTGCTCAGTGAAATTTTACTTGCAAAAGCAATTTACTTCAGTGACGATACAACTTTTTTTCTGTAATAGCTTGTCAAATCACTGTAAAATTAGTCAATTAAGTGTTGTTTAATGATAAAGAAAAGGGGTGTGGGTGGTTCACCTGTCAGAAAAATTGAACTTGAGTATTGTTGGAAAAGGGGCAAAGAGAGGGGAAATAAAAATAGAGACAGCCATGATAGTTAAGAAGCCAAGGACACACGCACGCGCACACACACACACACACACACACACACACACACACACACACACACACACACACACATGAAGTTTTAGTTATCCTGTGAGATAAACTGGAGAAAGGAGGAGGTAGCCGAAATCCAATTTGGGAATGAGTTGCATGTGCAACAATGTGTGAAATGCCTAAGTCACCCCTCCAGCTTAATGCTCCTGAGTCCATTGAGGATTCTGCAGTCACTGAGTACAGGAAATGGCAAAAGATGGAGTCATGAGAGCCTAGAGCTATTTATCTTGTGTTGTTAATAGGGAAGTTGGAGAATTGAGCTTTGCCAGAGTTCAACCAGCCCTTTTATAACATGTCCTAAGAAAAGGGGTTGCCTACCAGTAGGGCCTCACAGAAGACTGATGTAAAGAGAATGAATACAATGGTGAGTACAATGAGTCTAGGTTTGGGAACCTATTTACCTTCCAGTTGAATAAGTGTGAAGACCAATGTTTAACCAATGTTAAACTCCCTAGGGAAATTACCTGGCAATCTAAAGAGCTTCAGTTAGGATTTCTGAATGGAAGATAACAAAATATGTCTGTGAAAGTGTTGATGAGACTTGATGGTGGAAGTGTTGTGTTGCTACAGAATCTGGCTGGAAAAATAGGGACACAAGCTCTGTTTCTCAGATCCCTCTTCTGTTAAATGAGTCAAGGGACCTATGACTAGTGGGATTTCCACTAATAGAATATTAGCAGGTGCAGCATTTGTTTGTCCTATCTGGCTCAAAGTTAACATGAAAAGTGAAAAGCATTTATGAAAAACAAATAAACATTGATGGTGATTTTGCTTTACCTTACTTTTGAGAAAGCAACAACAGTTTGACTTTTCAGAGGTTTGAAAACTGCCATTCAAATCCCCCCTCTTACTAATCATTCTGATGCATCATCATTCATAACTATAGTAGTTTTTTGTAAAAGTCAAGTTTGCTGGGCAGTGCTGGCTCATGCCTTTAATCTCACCGCTTGGGAGGCAGAGGCGGGCAGATCTTTGTTAATATTTTGCCCAGGTTGGTGTACAGAGCAAGTTCCACGACAGTCTAAAACAAAGCACAAAAAAAACCAAACAAGTGAACAAAAAAGCCAAGCTTAAGAAGACAGTCCATACATGAAACTAGTTGTAGAGTAAAATTTGACTTGTATATTGATTTGCTCACCCGAATCCTAACAGTAATATAGATAACTAATCAAAAACCCAGGTTCCTCATGCCTACACAGAGGCCTCCCAGTTCCCATAATTACAGATCCACAATTTATATTTTTACTTATATTTCTTTCATTCCAAAGGAAGAGTGGCATCCATGGTTTCTACCCAAGTCGAAACTCTGTATTTATTGGCAAACACTGTATTTATTGGATACTGTAACCTTCTACACTTCTCCCAGCTACAGCAGCTAACCTTGGAAAACACATTGTATCTCTGTTTTATCAAAGACAGAAATGTGATCACTCTTCAAGCATTCTTTTTCCACCCTGTGCCTAACTCTACAGCAATTCAGACTTATCTTTGCCTCACACTCCATGGAAGTGAATGCTGCCTCTGGATAAGAACCTGGCCTAAAATGAATTAACCTTCAAAGTATAGAAGTACACTTTACATGGCATATAAATTCTTGATTCTGAAAAAAATAGTTAGTTTAAAGTACTCTAAGGGTATTAGACAAAATTAAAATGTATAATGCATATTAAAATACTCCAGATTTTTATAGCCTTGGTGACTTAGGATGTTAGATATGCCAAAGGAATTTTTTCTCTACTTTTTAAAAATCTGTCATTAATTGGAGATGTTTTTACAGAGAACTGTCTTGCTCTGGAGTCGCCACCTGCAGTAACTTATTATAGATTCTTCAGTTCCATTATTCATATTTGTGCCTTTGCAACTAAATACCACCTTCCTGTCATCCTCTTCATGTGACATGTAGTGCATAGAACTTGCTACATCAAATGATGCCAAATAAAATAAGAGGCCCCATTGATCTAGCATTAATTTGGCCAGTGCCCACTATGGTCTGGGAAATTGTAACTTCTAAAATACTGTGTGCTACCTATTTAGTTGCCCATTACTTAATAAAATATAAAAGTAGTAGAAGCACCTTAAGCATATGTGGGATACAGACATTGCCTATAAATGTAAAACCGATAAGAGCCAAGACCATGTCCTTAGTGGGTCTTATGAGAACAATCCTATTATAAAGGCATAGAGGCATCTCAGCAGCCTACTTGAATAGTCTTTGTTAACCTCATTGCCTGATACCTTTTTTGGAGTTTCATCAAGCACATGCATTTTATAAAATCTCAAATCTTTTCAAAGGACTCATTTTTGAAGGCTTAGTTATTTTCAAAGCCACCCTATATTCGGTGAAACAGGTTAAATCCAGCAAATCCTTTAAAATAGTTGTACTTGCCTCTCTTGCACAATCAACTCTAAACAATGCTTTAGAACCCTGAAATAACCTGGGGTCTTAGAAAGAACGTTTCTTATACGATTTTTTTTAGTTCTCTATACAAAGAGATCTAATCATAAGCATTTCAGAAAGACCTTGTTATATAATAGTGCCATATAATGAAGTGTCCAACTATAAGCCTTAAAGAAAGAGCTTATAAAATTGTTTCACAGACCAACACATTAAATAAATCACACAAAGATGTTCTTTAATCTTTAGCTACTGGAGCACTACTCTTCCATAATGCCATTTTTAATTACATGTTTTACATAGTCTTTCATATAAAACATGTTAGCTAAGGTAATACCAATTACAGTATTTCCTTGATATTCTCTTTCTCAAAGACAGAAAATGCAGAGAAATCCCATCCATGTTATTGTCCTTATATGCTTCAAAGCAGTTCGTGATGGGAAAAAGAAGGAAGTCAAATTGGAAAGAGACACACAGTTTGGGAAAAGATTGGTGCTCCCTTTCCAAATACCATTTCACCTTATGAGTCCACTTAAAAGCCACGCTACCTTAAATCACTGATTGCCAGCTTTGAATAAGCCAAAGACTTAAGATGTATGTTCTGTTCATATTGTGCAATTTAAGTAAATAACATTTTTCTGATACTTTCTTATCCTGTGCCAGATTTTTTTAATTAACTACAATATCTTTGGGGAGAAATATTTTCTAGACTGGGAGCACTTAGTGGAGCTCTTCTCCTCTTGTATTACAATGTACCATTCAATATCAGATCTTAGCACCAACCAATCTCTTTTGCTCCTGCAGGCTGACAGTTAATACCAGGGACTGGTATCTAAGGTATTAGCCTAGGGCTCAACTTCACATACCAAAATACACTTGAATTCCAAAGAGAGATTTCTTGGAGATCCAAACTCTTTGAGGGACTTAAGCCATAAAGGCAGTATTCATTGTGGTAAGGTAAATCATCCCAGAAACTACTCATACTTTGCCAATTAACTTTGTAAATAAGAAATGGGCCCAGACATAAATGATTCATGTATGGGCAGTACTAAAAGTCAATCTCTATATCATTACTCAATAGAGTCCATGATTGAAGCAACCAGGTTATTCCAAATACTAATAACTGATTGAAGTTTTATCAGTATGAAAATGTTGCACCAGGTATATTACTATCATGGACTATGGGCCTCAGAAAGCTTATGGCTTCTATGAATATACACATGCAAATCTATGTCTTCATATGTCTCTTCATACATATTTGTGTGTGTGTTTATATACATATGTACATGGTTTCAGGAAGCTGTGACATACTATTATTTCACTTTACAGTGACACAAAAGCAAAAGACCTTCATTCTAAACTCTACTTCCAATTTTAATTTTAATTTCTGACAGCAAAGCAGCATACTGATACAATAGTCTCTAGTTTGGTGAATAGTCACAGTGAGTCACAGCTCACAGGTAGCCAAGTGACTATGAAAACAAATGCTGACTCTCTAGAGTGTACAATATATACAGATATATTCTTGTAGCTATACGCGCGCGCGCGCACACACACACACACACACACACACACACACACACACACACACACACACAATCGCACATTCCAGTTTGAGTTTCTATGTTCCCATGATAAAATATTGACCAAAAGTAACTTGAGGGTGACATCTCATTCATCTCAGATGCAGGCAGTTATTGAGGAATTCAGGACTGGAACTCAAGGCAGGAACCTGAAAGCTAGAATCATGAAGGAAGACTCCTTTGTTGTGGAATATTAGTTTAAGATGTGTTACATTCATTTATGATGTGAAATGTTTGTTTAATGATACAAGGATGTCTTGCATTCTCTTTTTTTTTCCTTTTTTAAATTTAAATTAGAAACAAGCTTGTTTTACATGTCAATCCCAGTTCCCTCTCCCTCCCCGCCTCCCTTTCCCCCCACCAACCTCCTATCCCATCCTCTTTATGCTCTTTATGATCTTCAAAGTCTGTCATATCACTTGGAGCAGGGCCTAGACTCCTCCCCCCTTGTGTATAGGCCGAGAGGGTACCCCTCTATGTGGGATGGACTCCCAAAGTCTATTCATATACTAGGGATGTATAGTGATCCACTACCAGAGGCCCCATAGATTTCCCAGGCCTCCTAACTTACACCCACGTTCAGGGGGTCTGGGTCGGTCCTATGTTGGTTTCCCAGTTATCAGTCTAGAGCCCATGAGTTCCCTCCTATTCAGGTCAGCTGTTTCTGTGGGTTTCTTCAGCCTGGTCTTGACCCCTTTGCTCATCAGTCCTCCCTCTCTGTAACTGGATTCCAGTAATTCAGCTCAGTGTTTAGATATGGGTATCTCCTTATGCTTCTATCAGCTACTGGATGAAGGCTCTAGGATGGCATATAAGATAGTCATCAATTTTATTATTGAAGAAGGGTGTTTAAGTTAGCCCCTCCACTATTGCTTAGATTATTAGTTGATGTCATCCTTGTAGATATCTGAACATTTTCCTAGTGCCAGATTTCTCTTTAAACCTATAATGGCTCCCTCTATTATGGTATCTCTCATCTTACTCTCCTATATTCTTCCTCAGACTCAATCCTACTGCTCCCTCATGTCCTCCTCTGCCCTCCTCTTCTCCCTTTCTCTTTCTCCTAACTCCCTCTCCCCTCCCCGAATGTTCCGTATTTGCCCAGGAGATCTTGTCCCTTTCCCTTCTCTGGGGGACCATGTATGTCTCTCTTAGGGTCCTCCTTGTTTCCTAGCTTCTCTAGCTACATTTTTTTAATTCTGTAAAGCTGTGTTACTTTGCCTGTCTAAAACACCTTATTGGTCTAATAAAAGATAAACACCCAATAGCTAAGCAGGAGAGAGGAATAGGCATGGCTTCCAGGAAGCAAGAAATGTAGGATCAGGGGAGAGAGAGAGAGAGAGAGAGAGAGAGAGAGAGAGAGAGAGAGAGAATGAGAAGCAAGAAAAGGAGAGGAGAGTGTCAAGGGCTATTCACCCAGTCACACAACCAGCCACAGATTAAGAAAGGGAGAAAGATATACAGAACAAAGAAAGGTTAAAACAAAAAACAAAAAACAAACAAACAAACAAAAAACTAGAGGTGAGGCAGGGAGGAGCTCCCTGAATCTGGGTACAGGCTACTCTTCCTTCCCTTTCCAATGACCGATCTGAACCTAGGTGAGTGAGCTCCTGCTCACTCACCAGCTCCCTTCAAAAGCCCCATCCACCCAGATCTCCCCGGGCCTGCTCCTACTTGGGGTAGACCTGCCAAGGCAGTGAGGAACTCCTGGAGTCTGGAAATACCCCACTCCTCCCTCCAGTCCCACACACACACACCTGACCCCTATGGAGGCCTAACTCCTTCAGAGTGAGGAGACTACCAGGAGAGGCAAGACCGTCCAGAGCTGCGCACATTGAATTCCTGGCCCACACACACAACTGGGTAACAAGAAGAGATAGAGACACACCACCTGCACTCACTGGAAGATATGGGAAGAAGACAGAATAAGAACTCACTCAACAACAGAAAGACCAATATGACACCACCAGAATCTAGAGACTCCACTCCAGCAAGATCTGAAAAGCCCAAACACAATGTATAAAGAAGAGATGGACCTCAAAAATTATCTCAGCAAGATGATAGAGACCTTTAAAGAGGAAACAAGAAAAATCCCTTAAAGAAATAGAAGAAAAAGGAAACAAAAAATTACATGAAATGGAGGAAAAGACAAACCAAAAAATACAAGAAATAAACAAATCTCTTAAAGAATCTAAAGAAACCCAAGAAAAAACAACCAAACAAGTGAAGGAAGCTCTTGAAATAGTTCAAAGCATGAAAGATGAAATAGACACAACAAAGAAAACACAGAATGAAGTGATGCTGGAAATGGGAAGACAGAATAAACGATCAGGAACTAAAGACGTGAGTATAACTAATAGAATCCAAGAGACAGAAGAGAGAATCTCAGCTATTGAAGACTCTCAAAAGGTTATACATTCATCAACCAAAGAAAACCTCAAGTCCAACAAATCCCTAACACAAAATATCCAGGAAATATGGGACACCGTGAAGAGACCAAACCTAAGAATAATAGGTATAGAAGAAGGTGAAGAAACACTGCTCAAAGACACAGAAAACATATTCAACAAACTCATAGAAGAAAACTTCCCCAACCTACAGAAGGATATGCCTATAAAAGTACAAGAAGCTTACAGGATACCAAACAGACTGGACCACAAAAAGAAGTCCCCACGACACATAATAATCAAAACACCAAACCTACAGAATAAAGAGAAAATATTAAGAGCAGCAAAGGAAAAAGGCCAAGTAACATATAAAGTCAAACCAATCAGAATCACACCGGAATTCTCAATGGAAACTCTGAAAACCAGAAGGTCTTGGATAGATACCATACAAGCCCTAAGGGAGCATGGATGTTAACACAGACTACTGTACCCAGCAAAACTTTCAATCACTATAGATGGAGAAAACAAGATATTCCATGACAAAAACAGATTTAAACAATACATATCCACAAATCCAGTGCTACAGAAAGTTCTGGAAGGAAAACTCCAACCCAATGAACATAACTACACTCACAAAAGCACAGGCAATAGATAATCTAATTTTACCGAACACAAAAAGAAACAGGAGGGCAAAATCCACACACAATGTCATCACCAACAATAAATCCAAAACAAACAAGAACCAACAAACAATGGACATTAATATCCCTAAATGTCAATGGTCTTAACTTGCCCATAAAAAGATAGAGGCTAACCGAATGGATACGAAGACAGAATCCATCCTTCTGCTGTTTACAAGAAACACACCTCAACTTCAAAGACAGGCGATACCTCAGAGTAAAAGGATGGGAAAAGATTTTCCAATCAAATGGGCTCAAGAAACAAGCTGGTGTAGCAATCCTAATATCTAACAAATTAGACTTTAAACTAAAATCAATCAAAAGAGATGAATAAGGGCATTTCATACTCATCACAGGAAAAGTCCATCAAGATGAAATCTCAATCCTGAAATCTATGCCCCAAATACGAAGGCACCCACATTTGAAAAAGAAACATTGCTTAAGCTCAAACCACACATAAAACCACACACACTTATAGTAGTAGACTTCAATACCCCCCTTATGCCACTAGACAGGACCACCAGACAGAAACTTAACAAAGAAACAAAGGATCTGACAGAAGTTATGACCCAACTGGGTCTAACAGATATCTATAGAACATTCCATCCAAACACAAAAGAATATACCTTCTTCTCAGCACCACACGGAAACTTCTCAAAAATTGACCACATAGTTGGCAGCAAAGCAAACATCCACAATTACAAAAGAATTGAAATAACCCTCTGTATCTTATCAGACCACCATGTGTTAAAGCTAGAATTCAACAGCAATACAAATTGCAGAAAACCTACATTCTCATGGAAAATGAATAACACCCAATTGCACCATTCCTAGGTTGAGGAAGAAATAAAAAAAGAAATTAGAGACTTCTTAGAATTTAATGAGAATGTAGACACAACATACCCAAAATTATGGGACACTCTGAAAGCAGTGCTAAGAGGGAAGTTCATAGCACTAAGTGCCCACATGAAGAAACTGGAGAAAAGTCACATTAGAGAATTGACAGAACAACTGAAAGCATTAGAGCAAAAAGAAGCAAACTCACCAAGGAGGAGTAGACGCCAGGAAATAATCAACCTGAGAGCTGAAATCAATAAAGTAGAAACTAGGAAAACATTACATAGAATCAATGAAACAAAGAGTTGGTTCTTTGAGAAGATCAACAAGATAGACAAACCTCTAGCCAAACTAACCAAAAGGCAGAGAGAGAGCATGCTAATTAACAAAATCAGAAATGAAAAGGGGGATATAACAACGGACACTGAGGAAATTCAGAGAATCTTCAGGTCATACTTTGAAAACCTGTACTCCACAAAATTGGAAAATCTAAAGGAAATGGACAGTTTTCTGGATACATGTCACTTACCAAAATTAAACCAAGATCAGATAAACAGTTTAAATCGACTCATAACCCCTAACAAATTAGAAGCAGTCATCAAAAATCTTCCAACCAAAAAAGCCCATGGTCAGATGGCTTCACTGCAGAATTCTACCAGAAATTCAAACAAGAGCTAATTCCAGTACTCCTCAAACTATTCCGCACAGTAGAAGCAGATGGGATATTGCCAAACTCTTTATACGAGGCTACAATCACTTTGATACCCAAGCCACACAAAGATATGACTAAGAAAGAGAACTATAGACCGATATCCCTCATGAACATTGATGCTAAAATACTCAATAAAATATTGGTGAACTGAATCCAGGAACATATCAGAAAAATCATCCACCACGATCAAGTAGGCTGCATCCCAGGGATTCAAGGATGGTTCAACATATGAAAATCCATCAATGTAATCCACCATATAAACAAACTGAAAAAGAAAAACCACATGATTATCTCACTAGATGCTGAAAAAAACCTTTGACAAAATCCAACATCCATTCATGATAAAAATCTTGGAGAGAACAGGAATAACAGGAACTTATCTAAACATGATAAATGCAATATACACCAAACCAATAGCCAACATTAAACTAAATGGAGAGAAACTCAAAGTGTTTCCTCTAAAATGAGGAATAAGACAAGGCTGTCCACTCTCTCCATACCTCTTCAATATTGTACTTGAAGTTCTAGCTGGAGCAATAAGACAAGAAAAGGGGATCAAAGGGATACAAATTGTAAAGGAAGAAGTCAAACTTTCACTATTTGCAGATGACATGATAGTCTACATTAGTGACCCGAAAAACTCTACCAGGGAACTCCTACAGCTGATAAACACCTTCAGCAAGGTAGCAGGATACAAAATTTACTCAAAAACATCTGTAGCCCTACTGTATACAGATGGTAAACCCAATGAGAAAGAAATCATGGAAACATCACCTTTCACAATATCCACAAGCAACATAAAATATTTGGGGGTAACACTAACCAAAATAGTGAAAGACCTGTACAATAAGAACTTTGAGACTTTAAAGAAAGAAATTAAAGAAGATACCAGAAAATAGAAAGATCTTCCATGCTCTTGGATAGGTAGAATTAACATATTAAAAATGGCAATCCTACCAAAAGCAATCTACAGATTCAACACAATCCCCATCAAAATCCCAACACAGATTTTCACAGACATTGAAAGAACAATACTCAACTTTATATGGAAAAATAAAAACCCAGGATAACCAAAACAAACAACTCTTTACAATAAAGGATCTTCTGGAGGCATTACCATCCCCGACTTCAAGCTCTACTATAGAGCCATAGTCCTGAAAACATCTTGGTATTGGCACAAGAATAGACAGATAGACCAATGGAATCAAATTGAAGACCCAGATATAAACCCACGCACCTACGAACACCTTATTTTTGACAAAGGTGCTAAATCTATACAATGGAAAAAAGATACCATCTTCAACAAATCGTGCTGGCACAATTGGTTTCAGACATGCAGAAAATTGCATATAGATCCATACCTGTCAACATGCATGAAACTTAAATGCAAATGGATCAAAGATCTCTCCATAAATCCAGCCACACTGAATCTTCTAGAAGAGAAAGTGAGAATTACCCTTGAATTGGCACAGGAGACCGATTCCTGAACATCATGCCAGTAGCATAGACATTGAGGTCTGCAATTAATAAATGGGACCTCCTGAAACTGAGAAGCTTCTGTAAGGCAAAGGACACAGTCAGTAAGACAAAAACGACCGCCCACAGAATGGGAAAAGATCTTCACCAACCCCACATCTGACAGAGGGCTGCTTTCCAAAATATACAAGGAGCTCAAGAAACTAGCCACCAAAACAACAAACAATGAAATTAAAAAGTGGGGTGCAAAACTAAACAGAGAATTTTTAACAGAGGAATCTGAAATGACTGAAAGACACTTAAGAAAGTGTTCAAAATCCGTGGCCTTCAGAGAAATGCAACTCAAAACAACTCTGAGATATCACCTCACACCTGTCAGAATGGCTAAAATCAAAAATACCAATGACAATCTATGCTGGAGAGGATGTGAAGAAGAAGGAACACTCCTCCATTGCTGGTGGGAGTGTGAACTTGTAAGACCACTCTGGAAATCAGTATGGTGGTTTCTCAGAAAAATGGGAATCAATCTACCTCAAGATTCAGCCATTCCTCTCTTGGGTATATACCCAAATAGTGAATGTTAATACAACAAGGACATATGTTAAACCATGTTCATAGCAGCATTGTTTGTAATAGCAAGAACCTGGAAGCAACCTAGATGCCCTCAACTGAAGAATGGATACAGAAAATGTGGTACATTTATACAATGGAGTACTACTCAGCAAAAAAAAAAAAAAGCAATGGAATCTTGAAATTCACAGGCAAATGGATGGAACTAGAAGAAACCATCCTTAGTGAGGTAACCCAGTCACAAAAAGACAAACATGGTATGTAGTCACTCATATATGAATTTTAGACATAGAGCAAAGGTTTACCAGCCTATAATCCTCTTCACCAAAGCAACTAGAAAACATGAAAGACTCTAAGGGATAAATAGACCCCAGGAATTGGAAATAGCATGAACTCCTGAGCTAATTAGGAGTATGAGGGTAGGGGAGAGGGGGCTGCCACAATAAGAGAATGAGAAGAGGCGTAGAGGAGAGGAAATGAAGAAGCAGAGATATTGAGTAGGGGAAAGAATAGAGGAGAGAGAGCAGGATGAGAGATACCATATTAGAGGGAGCCACTATAGGTTCTGAGAAGAGATCTGGAACTAGCGAGATCTCCAGAGACCTACAAGGATGACACGATCTGTCAATCCAGGCAATAGTGGAGAGAATAACCTAAAAGCCCTTCCCCTAAAATGAGATTGATGACTACTCTTTATGCCATCCTAGAGCCCTCATCCAGTGGCTGATGGAAGCAGAGACAGACATCCACAGACATACACTGAGCTGAAATCTTAAATTTAGTTGAAGAGAGGGAGGAATGAAGATCGAAGGGGTCTGTACCAGGTTGGAGAAACCCACAGGAACAGTTGGCCTGAACAAGGGAGAGCACATCGACCCCAGATGCTACCTGGGAGACCAATATAAGACTGATCCAGCCCCCTGAACATGGATGCCAATAAGGAGGCCTCTGCACTCCAAGGAGCCTCTGGAATTGGATTAGCATTTTTCACTGGTGTAAGAAGGGACTTTGAGAGCCCATCCCAGGTGAAGGGATACACTCTGGCCCTGGACACATGGGGAAGGGCCCAGGCCCAGCACAGGAAGATTTGGTGGGCTTTGCAGAGCCCCCATTGAGGGCCCTACCCTGCCTGGGGAGTGGTGGGTGGAAGGTTGGGGGTGGAGGAGGAGGGATGGGGATGAGGGGAGGGAGAGGGAGAAGGGACTTACATGTGAAACAAGCTTGGTCCCTAACTTGAATTAATAAAAAAAATAAAAAATAAAAAAAAACATTAAAGTCAATTGCTGCTGAAAAAAAAAAAACTAGAGGCAAAACATAGAAGAGAAATGGGTTAATTTCTGCTAGTAAAACTGGCTAGAAATAAGCAAAACTAAGGCAAGGCATTCATAACATAAGTCTCTGTGTATTTATTTGGGAGCTGGGGAATAAACCCCAAAAAGTAAAAAAATGAAATAAAAAAAAAAAAAACCTACACTCCTTACCAGCTTCCTTTCCGGCATATTTTTTGAGGGGTATTTTCTAGACAGGGTTTCTCTGTGTAGCTTTGGAGCCTATCCTGGCACTCGCTCTGGAGATCAGGCTGGCCTTGAACTCACAGAGATCTGCCTGCCTCTGCCTCCCGAGTGCTGGGATTAAAGGTGTGCGCCACCAATGCCTGCCTCTCAGCTTCTTTCTTAAATAGGATAGACCCACCTGCCTATGGATGGTACTGCCCACAGTGGGCCGAGCCCTCTTATACAATACCTATCAAGATAATGCCATACAAATCTTCCCACAAGCCAATCTGAACAAAACAATTGACTGAGTTTCTCTCCTTGCAGATGAGTTTACATTGAGGCAGGCTGACAATAAAATCTGATCACCATGTATCTGTTTCACTATATTTAATTTATATCTACTTGTATTTCATACAGATCACACATCACCACGGGGAACTACAATGAACCACTCTCTCCATTATTATTTCAAGTTACTTATTGGTTGTTATTTTATGCAGTCTTAAGCAGCACACTCAGGGAATAGGCTACTAAATATTTTTTTTTTCTTTTAGTGAAAACAGATTTTTTTTCCTACAATATATTCTGATCACAATTTTCCTTTCCTCAGCTCCTCCCAGATTTTCTTCCAATCCTCTCCTAAGTGGATCTATACCCCTTCAATCATTAGAAAACAAATAGGCATCAAAGGAATAATACATATAAAATATATTAAAATGAAATAAAACTAAGACAAATAAACTGGAATAGCATGAAACAAGCAAAAAAGAGCCAAAGAAAACACACAATAAACATAGGAATTTCTGTTCACATACATTGGAATCTCATCAAAACATAAAACCAGACACCAAAGTACATACACAAAATACCTGTAAAGTAAGAAAAGAAAATAAAAATAATCTCCTGACACAACATTATAAGACAAAGAACATCCAATGATGCCACTGACTTTATTCTCTGTTGGCCATCTACTGCTAGGCATGGGACCTAGCCTTAAGAGTGGGTTGCTTCCCCAGTAAGATTACCTTGAGGCTGGGAGAACAACTAATTTTTTTTCATTTGAAAGTATTTATCAATATTTTTAATTTAAGGTGATCTTTAGGCAAAAAATAATTGAAATATTATCTTATTTTTTTTTAAATCCAAACAGATAGTTAAGCTAAATGAATACCCTTCTGTTGACTTCAGAATCATGTGATCTTTTGCTGTGTAATGAATGTTTGTGTCTCCATCACATATGTTGAAATCCTGATACTCAGTGTGAAGTAATTTAGTTCTATGGCCTTTGTAAAGTAATTAGGTCATGAGGCTGGCTCCCCACGATGAGATCAGTGTTGTAGTGAAAAGGGAGAGCATTAAGTTTGAACCTTATTTTCTCTATATATTCTTCATGATATGAGGAAAACTGTAAGTGTTCTCACCCAAACCCCATCAGGCTCTTGCCCTGCCTTTTTTACTCCCCAGTCTCCAGGACTGTTAACAAATGTATTTGAGTTGCCCATTCTTGTCAAACCAATTGGCATATTGGATGGGGAAAACATTTTTGTTATCACAACAAATGGACAATGGAGAGTTTATTCCACATTTTCATAACATTCTCTCTTTTTTGGTTATTTTTATTTATTTTTTTTTCTTTTTTATTTAAATAAGAAACAATGTTATTTTATATTTCCCAGTTTTCTCTCCCTCCCATGTCCCCAACCCCCCATCCCACTCCCCAACAACTCCCCAGAGAGAGTGAGGCCTTCCATGGGGAATCATCAAGGTCTGTCACATGATTTGGGGCAGGGCCTAGGCCCTAATCCATGTATTTAGGCTGAGAGAGTATCCCTCCTTGAGAAAATGGGCTCCCAAAGTCCATTTGTGCACTAGGAATAAATACTGGTTTCGTTTTCTTAATTCTCACAATATTCCTTTAAATACTACTGTCCTTGGTTTAAAAAGCAATGTCTCAGATGCAACACAGTAACCTAATCAAATTTGACAGGCTATTGAATTCAGAACTAAGGAGAGAAATCTAGATGACACCGAAGTGTTGCTCTTTCTCTAAAACATCTCCCACACACATTGTATAATAGACGCATGCATGTCAGCTGTACCTCCTTCTACAATAATATTGAAATCCAACTGTTTATTTTACTTTACCAGTCATGCCACCAGCATATAAATTATTTTTCTCCATGAAACAATTATCCAAACTTTATTAAGTACCAACTGCCTCACAGTCTCAGCTTGCTGTAGATGCATTAATTTATGTGGGATTCACCACAACACTCAGAGACCATTTTTATTTCATGGATGCCAATCTTGTGTTATTTAATAAACACATAACAAGAAGGGGTCTATTGTTTTAAAACTGGGGGTTCTGATTAGAAAATGTGTATTTATAAATATTTCTTGACAATATGTCTCAGATTATTGTACCAGTACCCCAGCACATAATCAAGAGCAACCTCCGTCTCATGCTGTAGAGACTGTTTTAACCTCTCTGTTGCCCATCTTCTTAGGCAACTTATTTTTTATTGATTCCTTGATTTGAATCTGTCTTCCTCATCTGCAGTCATATTATATTGCAAAGAAAAAACATTCCGTCACTCTTTGAAGTCTTATATGGAGGAAGCTTTGTTCATATCTCTGAACCATTTGATTTCTCTGTTGTCTCAAGGAGAATATTTGAATAGAACAATTCAGGGTATGTTGTCATTTATTATCTCTATTTTTCTCATTTGCTTAACTTTTATGCTCAAAAAACTTTTGATATGTCATAAATACATATAACATAAACTATCATAATATGTGTTGAGTGTTCTGTTAGATATTTATTAATAGATTAACTTAAAAGTTGCAGGACATAATTCTAAGAAAAAATGCAAAGGGCTGCATGAATATTCAAATTAAGATTTATTTATTTTCTTCTTATGCATATAAGTATTTTGCCTGTATCTTTGTATGTTCATCTTGCATGAGCTGCCTGGGGAGGCAAGAAAGAAATCAGAAGCCCTGGAGATGGAGTTATAGTCAGTTGTATGCCCTACCTGGGCTCTGGGAATCAAACTCAGGTCCTCTGCAATAACAATAAATGCTCGTAACAGCTTAGGTGTCTCTAGATGTCCACACATTTTTAAATGAAAAAAATCAAACACATGCACAAACACAGAGATGGAGGCAGGATGAGGCAGAAGGAAGGAAGGAGGGAGGGAGGGAGGGAGGGAGGGAGGGAGGGAGGGAGGAGGGAGGGAGGGAGGGAGGGAGGAAAAGACAACCTCCTTTTCAATTGGCTATCTACACTGATTTAGTGGAAAGGTAATTTAGCTTTCACCTCTGAAATTCATGTGTTTTCTAGTGAAATTACTCAATTGAATGCAATAGAGTTTTATAACTCATTTCCCACACCTCACCAAACCTGGTAAATTTACTATCTTGGAACACTACTGTTTGACCTCTGTCCAAGTCTCTCATTTCATGGATAGTTTTTCCAGAAATCTATCTTTTTACAATGCTTTGAAATTTTTTAAGCACAGCATTGCAATCTAAACCTCTTTAGTGTCAAGGTTTAAATCTTAATTGTTCACACCTTTCCCAGAAGCATGACACATTAGGTACGTGTATGGGTATGGTCTACTCACAATTTTACCTGATTACAATGCTAATAATTTCTCATTTAAAATTTAAAACATCCAATTAGTTTATAGTGTCAGGGGAGAACTCTATAAAACCTGCTTGGCCAGCAAACTTTTAAAACATTTTAAAACAGAATGATTAAGAGCCCAAAAAGGAACTTTACAAAGTGTTCTAACGGGTGGTATAAAATGTGTAAGAAGAAATGAGGAGACAGAACCCCACTAACTCAAAGGCTTGGTAATGAAGGAGGTGTTCTTTTTCTGGAAATACAATTCAGCTTGGAAGGTGTCAGCTTTGGAAGACTGGCATGTATGGCATGCAATTTCAGGAGAATAAATTGGTGGTGGTTCTTCATTGTCAAAAGGCTCTCTATCATCTAATTTTGATTTGTGAGGTTCTATTTCCAATAACTATTAAGTAATGATCCATAAAGGCCACACCTGATGGTGCTTTTGGTGACCAAAGATGACTTTCAAACGTCTTACCCATTTTAGAACTTTGAGATTTGCTAACACAGGGGTGAATGCCATAATTTGACTATTTGTTAATGGTATGATATCTAAAAAATACAGTTATTTAATTTAACAATGCTCATAGATTCTCAATTCCCATCAGAGTCTGCTGAATGACTTACAGCTAACATTGTCTCATTTAATCACCTCAACAAAGGATGAAATGAGTTTTTTCTCTTTTTCTCTTTATTTTACTTTTCACTAAGCTCAGTGAGCAACTGTGACATGTAAAAGTCACCAAATGTAAACAAAATACTGACAAACATTAAACTATGACATGACTCAACTATATAGCTTGGGGCCTATCATATATTCTCCAAGTTAGCAGTGTGTTTTGGTCATATTTAGGTAAGGATTACCTGCACTTGAAAATTCTGAAGACAAATTGCAAGCTTTCCTCCCAGTGTAAAATCCTTGTCTCATTAAAATCTCTCCCAGCCCAGGCAATTTATCATGTTCGGAAACTCAGAACTGTCTCTTAAACATGTCTTTGAGGTTGCACTTGAAGAGTAAAGTTTCAAGTTATAAACTCAAACCACTGCTTGGCAGATAAAATATTACACAAAGATTTTTTTCATCTTTTTCAAAGAGGAAGTGTTCTTGCTGTAATCTAAGCTAGAAGGTTTGGGGGAATTTTAAGTTGTATATCAGAAGTAAACAAAATGTTTTCTGTAACCCAAGTGATCACAACTAAGATTTTCATCATGGAAATATTTCCTGTCACCACAGGTACCTTTTTCTAAAGTATATTTTTGGTGGTTGTAATAACAACCAATGAAATATTTCTGATTCATCTGTATAAAATGGTATATATAACTTTTTGCCCTAAAACACTTGCTTATAGGTATAAAGGCAACTTAAAGCCAAAATACTATGATATAAGGAATCCGAGTGTGTGACCTGCTTTACTGCAGCTAACCTCCAGTGCCCAGACAAACTTTCCACACAAAACAAAAACAAATTAAATATCCAAGGGCAGACATCAGTGAAACTGGGTTTGGCTATTGTGATGATGAAACAACTGGATTATTACAATTTAGGATCATACTTTAGAATGATTAACTAGAGAATACACATGTCCAATTTTCACCAATTAGTTTTGAATTATGAAATAACTCATACAATATCTTAAACCAGGAGTCTGCAAACATTTTCTACAAAGGGTGAGAGTAAGTTTGTTTGTGGTCAAACTATATGATGTATTTCACAGCTACTGCCTGGGAACTACTGCTACATAAGCATAGTCATAATCAGTGTGACCCTAAGATTTGCTTTATAAACACAAGTGCAGTCTAAATCTAGTCAACAATATGTATGAACCCTGAGACACATGATTTTGTAGTAAAGTAAGTGAATAGTAAAAAGAGACAGGTTGTTTCAAACATTCCAAATAAAGATGGAGAAATTATGGAATAAAATTAAAACAAAAGCTACATAGAAAACAGAGGGTGATTGACACCATCAGATTCTAGAAGAATGATTAGGAGTTCAAGAGCAGATTAATGAGGTGGAATGGAACTCTACATATCAGGCCACCATCAATAAAGGTACATAAGAAATAAAGAGGAAAACACAACCTAGAAATCTCAAGGCTGGAGTATAACTGGAGACTGTGGGTCCTAGAGGATTGTAGAAAAACTAGAAAAGGTATCTTGGGCCTGTGATAATGCCTGAGTGCTCAGAACCATTGCTGAGTTGACAAAACAGTCTAAATTCATAAAGAATACACAGCAGCTTAATAAACCTTGTTCATTTCTTACCTAAAGAGTGAAGTTATGAATAAGGCTATGAAAGACAGAATTTTACTTTGGACCATTTACTCTTCCTATATACTTCACACACATTTCTAATGAAACAAAACAAAGTTATTATAGTTCTTTGTATTAGTATATGTTACTTTTAAAATTGTATTTGAAATGTATATAAAATTAGTTTTCTCATACCCAGAACAGTAATAAACCATTCCAACATAGCTTCACTTCCATTGTGACAAGACACAGTGGAATATGAAATGTCTTAAATGACGACATTTATTTTTGAGACGGTAAAGGCATGATGCAGAAGAAACAAGTCAGTAATGCCACTCCTCTATGATCTGCATGACTAAGGGCTGTGTCTGTAACTTGAGAACTGTTCTAAAAGCATTTACTTAATGGATACCTACACAGTTTTCTCCTTCAAAGATTATAGCCATCTCCCAATCATGCAGTTTCAGACATCTCCAACAACAACAGGTAAGAAATATTAGATGGTAAAATTCAAAAAGTAAGTAACTAGTGAGTTAGAGTTTGCATGAAGGTCAGGGTAGCATGAGGAAATCTCGTTTCATCCCAGCTAGACTTTGTCCAGAGGAATCACACTATGAACTCTACCCATCAAGTTTGTTGTAGGTCTTCTTGCTACATTTTCATCTCCAGTGCCACGGACTCACAGTGCTTGTGTTCAGATAACCCTTCTTTTACTTATCACTGACCCCCCAAAGCCCCAAAACAAGTGATACAGAGATTTTTGAACATATCAAGCAATCCAAAGTTATTGCAGCATCTCATTTAATCATGAGAATAAGATGTAAATACAGTGCAGGGAGAGAGAGGGGTAGGGGAAAACAACCACATAAAACTCCTCACAGTGAATTTTGTAATCATTCTTGGTACTATTATTCTCTTACTGTATCTAATTTGCTAATTAAAACTTATCTATTCATATCAACAACAAGACATATCTAGTTTGATACTGTCTATAATTTCTGGTATCTAACAGGGTGTTTGAAATATCATATGGATAGGGTGTTAGCATCCATTAGAAGTCTCAAAAAAAAGACCACCAGACATGTATGCAATCAACAAGAGCCTTTAATTCTTGAGAGCAAAAATTCCAGCATGCAGGGGGTGGCAAAATGGCAACCCCCAGGGAGGAAGCAGGCAGACTCCTTTTAAGCAAGATTAGAGAATTCCAGGGAAGGGGGTTAGTCTGGGAGCTGATTAGTGCATTTAAACAAAAAGTCTACAGGCTGTTGTAGGATTGGTGGCTGGCTTTAGTGGTTAGGGATTTTCCAGCTGCAGGGTAGGAGAATCTGTCTTTAGCTAGGAGAAGGCTTCAGCACACCTGCTGATTGGTTGTCCCCAAGTTGTGGTCTTTCCAAGAACTGCTCATTCAGTTCCAGTAAACTGAAACTGAGGCCTAGTTTCTGATCTAGCTATTAGGAACCTGTAAGTGATTGTACGGCTCTCACGTGGGGGAAGGGCATAATACAACTCTGAATACAACTGGGATAATGGAAGTAGAGGTAGGCCATTCTTATTCAAATATCATTTCAAAGTGGACATATATTATTTTTGACAGTCAGCATCCAATAACTTCATAGAGAAGCCCCTTGGATTTTCCCTGGGAAGCATACATCCTCCACTCCAAACATGTATAGCAGTTGGAGCAGACATAGCACCCAACTGCAAAATCCAACATATATATTTCTAACCATCAGAATATGCCCTCTCTGAACATAGAAACTGATAGGAATAAAATGAAACACAAAATCAACATTTTGAAAGCTTCTTTGGTAAAGATGCTACTGCTTTCATCTTATCCCACCCCATTAGTGACATTAAAAGAGAATGTTTAAACGACATCTATGATGTCCCATTCATACCACTTTTAAAAGTGCCCCTATATCTAAATGTACTACTCAGCAGAATAAAAGGCAATGGAATCTTGAAATTCTCAGGCAAATGGATTGAACTAGAAGAAACCACTCTGAGCAAGGTAACCCTGTCACAAAAAGACAGGCATTGCATGTATTCACTCATATGTAGATTTTAGACACAGAGTAAAGGATTGCCATACTGCAGCCCAGGCTGCCAGAGAGGCTGGTAAACAAGGAGGACCCTAAGAGAGACATACATGGTCCCCTGTAAAAGGGGAAAGGGTCAAGATCCCCTGAGCAAACTGGGAGCATGAGGGGAGGGGAGAGGGAACTAGGAGAATGAGAAGGGGAGAAGAGAAGGGGTGAGAAAGACATGATGGGGCAGGGAAGTTGAGTTGGGGAAGAACAGAAGAGAGCATGATAAGAGATAATATAATAGAGGGAGACATTATAAATTCAAAGAGAAATCAGGCACTAGGGAAATATCTGGAGAGGTACAAAGATTACACCAACTAACAATCTAAGCAACAGAAGAGAGGCTACCTTAAATGTCCTCTCCTGATAATGAGATCGATGGCTAATTCATATGTCATTGTATGGCCTTGGTCCAGTGGCTGGTGGAAAAACAAGCAGACACCAACAGCTAAACCTTGAACTGAACTGGAATTCAGATGCAGAGAAGGAGGACTGATGAGGAAAGGGGTCTATACCAGGCAGGTGAAACCCACATAAACAGCTGACCTGAACAAGGGAATCCAGACTGATAGCTTGGAAACCAGCATGGGACTGATCCAGACCCCCTGAATATGGGTGTCAGTGAAGAGACCTTGGAAATCTATGGGACCTCTTGCAGTGGATCAGTTTTTATCGCTACCATAGGAATGGATTTAAGGAGCCCATCCCACATGGAGGGATACTCCCTTAGCCTAGACACAAGGGGGTTGGCCTAGGCCCTATCCCAAAGAATATGATAGACTTTGAAGATGCCCTATGGAAGGCCTCACCCTCCCTGGGGCGCAGAAAGGGTATGGGATAGGTTGTGGGGGTGGGGAGGGGAAGGGAGGAGTGTATGGAGAGGGACCTAGAATTGACATGTAAAATAATTTTCTTTCTAATAAAAAGAAGGAAAAATAAATAAATGTACTTATCAGTTTTCAATTGTGTACTATAAATTCATAAAATATCTATTTAATTTTTAAGGTTTGTTTTTCTAGTTTTATCCATCACACTGTTCAAATTTTCTGTGCTATAGTTTTGTTTACTGAAATATATGTGTCTGAAACAATTCATTCACTTTGTTGTAGTCAGCAAAATAAATTATTTAGCTGAGATCTAAATTCTGTATAAGGGTAATTATTCATAAAAACTTGCTGGTAATATTTTTATTTGTTTTATACTTATGTTTTTGTTCTTCCTAAACTAAGCTATGTTAAGAGATAATTTTGCATAACATTCTTGTGTACTAAATTCCAAATTCAAATACATTTTATGCCTTAGAATCTGGACAGTTACCTATAATAGTCTCCTGGTTTTTAAAAACCCAAATTTGTATCCTAAGGTTCAGTATAATTCAAGCAGCAGTCATGCTATAATTCAGAAAGAAATTATAATGACTTTCTACGAACACATCTGAATGCTTTTATTCCAATTAGTAGTTGAAAAAATTAGAGCTAATAAAAAATATCCCATTTGAAAAAATGAAATAAACATGCATTTGTGTGATTTTCCTTTGTCCCTAATTATTAATATGTCATAAGCTCAGTAAGGAGAAAAATATATGCTAAAAATATGAGGAAATTGCATATTGACTAAACAACCTTTTTTTCTTTATAGAGAGACAATAGAGGTGTGTGTTGCATAACGAAATCTCCAGTGCTGCCACTCTCTCCCTTAACTTTTTCACACTGATGTCTGCTTTCTATACCTCACCTACTCTTCTTCATAATCCCCTTCCCTAACGTTCCCATGCTTTCACATGGATAAGAATACAGCATTTGTGGCACCACATGAAAGATTGTTAATCTAAGTTACTATAAATCTTCATAAGTTTTCTGTGAACCTCCCAAAAACATTAAAATCATCACCCCAAGGCACTGTTTCTTCCAAAATTATCTCTTTATGAGAGTTTACCATAACTCATTGAAAATCTGCAGTCTCTTGCATAAGAATGGAAAGAAATAAATCTGTAGATGTCACATGACACTATTCCTGAGGAGATAAGAATAAACAACTACTCACCCCAAATAGGAAACCAAAAACAGACCAAATCACAGATACCACGAAAGTCCAACTTGATGAGTCAATGAGTTTTATTAGGGTTACTTACACAAACATGACTGGGGTTACTTACTGGAGGACAAAGGAGTGAAAAACAACTGCATCTCCAAAGCTCCCCTCAGCACAAGTAACAGTGCAAGAAAGCCAAAAACCTTGAGCTCACTGAACAATTTTCAGGCACCTCAACAGAGTGCAGAATGTTTTTTTAGTCAAGTCAGGTGGTCCAAGCCAATTCCAGGGAGCTTAGATGGTCTTGTCTCTTCCAGGTACCTCAGTGGCCTGAGTGTCTTTCAGGCAGCTTGGCTTTTTTGAAAGTATCTATTAGGAGTCTTTCCTGATTATACATGTTGTGGGAGGAAGGGCATAGTGAATCTTTTCAGTTTCAATAACTTCCTGAAGCATTTGTGTTGTTTACTTCCTAAGTTTAAAGAGCTTCCCTGAAGAGGGAGTGTTTAACCTCTACTTGGAACATCTTGTTTCCTAGCATCCCTTTTAGCATCCTGTGTCTTAACAAGCTTCCCACTTAGAATATGCTACTGTTTCACCATCCCTTTATGACTTCGGGTCTTAACAAACTTTCCTCTAAGATGGAATGTTTTAATTGTAGAAGAAATTGATACAGAATGATAGACTTCAATAGCCTGAATATTGCAAGTATATAATATGTATTACTTTCTCTTCTAATAAATTTATGTTATATAATTAAAGTAAGTTGGTGACAGTAAGTGGCTTTTTGCATTTCTTAAGTACTTAGAAAGAATAAGTCATTGACTTTATAATGTTAATCACAGAATCAGAACAAATACATGTATGCTTTCCATGGCTGCAGTCATATTTATTTGGAACCAAACCACAATTGCTTCAGAGTAACCCCAGGTCAACTTTCCTTGCATACTTTTCATGAAAATTGTTGACAAAATCATTAGAGAATACAGAGTTCTATAACATGGACTCTTATTGGAGGCATGTGTCTCGCTCAATGCACATTCTAGCTAGGAAAACTTCAACTGTTTCCTAAGTAATACATACACTCACACACACACACACACACACACACACACACACACACACACACACACACAATAAAGAGTCAAATATATGTGTGTGTATATTATTTAGATATAGATAAATCTAAATTTGTATATTATTTAGATTTTGAAAAATCATGTACATTATAGCTAGGACAATGTCAGCTTTTTCCTTAGTAATGTATATATGCCACCTATTCTGACCTACAGTTCAGGAATTCAACTGGAATTACTAATGCTAAGGACAATGCTTTTGCCAGAAAGTGTCCAAATAAACTGCACTGCATGCAATCCTGGATCTGACTGCCTGTCTTTCTTCAGTCTCTGAGCAACTTGAGTCTAGTGCTTTCGGCTATGTTATACCGCAACACCTGTACCAAAAATCTCCTCACCAAAGAATAGCTTGTTATTGATACAGATCAAATATTCCTTTGTTACAAAAATAAGCATTTCTTGAAAATAATAAAGTAAAATGGTGTATGAGGTACCAATAACTCAGATTAAGCAATATTAAAGATATATTTTCATAGTAGGAAGGAATCATAAGATTTCACAACCCCAATTCTTTTACCTATAAACTTAAAGTATTTAAATTATCCTGAGACTGACACTCTAGCAATTTGTAACCAAACAGGCAGCTCTCACATTCCTTTATAATGAGAAACACTGGAAATATAAACATTTTTCTTTTTCTAAATTTCCATGACAAATTCAATTGGGGGCAAAAAGCAAACCATTTATTTCCAGAAGTTCATTAGTTGCTTAAATGAAAATGTAAACTGCATCTTTCCAAAATAGTCTTATGTGCTGAAAGAACAATTTTCTCCCAGAGCAGCATCACATGGCCTGGCACTAAATTTTGTGCACAGTGAGCATGGCTTCTGAGCAATTTATGGGCATATGCATTACAGCATATTTCAAGTAAATTATGAACTCTGTGTGTTACCAAGGCACTGTCAAACTCTGATTGATTTGGACAGTTTGTAGTTAATTAAGTTCATTTCCAATTCTGTCCTTCATCCAATTTCAAAGCATTCTATATTGAAAGCCTATTTTCAATTAGTAGGAAGGATGAAACAAAAAGAATTAATTACAAAAGTGACAATCCCTATTTAAGTCTTCATAGAGGAGCAATTATGTATCTTAAAAGTTAAGAAATTGAAGAGTGTGTACTTGTCTAATACATTATGTCCTTGATATATATCTTACATATTAAAACGTAAAGTAGGCATGAACATATAATGAAAAATACAATGATTGAAGTTATCTGTAGTTACTGTTTGTTAAATAAGAGAAGATCTAGGTATTCTACTTGGTACTTAATTATCAAGGATCACACTTCCTAGTTTTCAAAGCTTGTAAGTACAGGAGATACTTCAGAAAATATCATGATATTTATTTACTGAATCATACAAAACTGAAGAACGTGGACATATTTTTGAAGGCTGGTATATTACAATGATAATAAACCATCACCCTCTAAAATAATCACACCACATCATAATGCAAGGTCATGTGATTCTGCAACACATTTCCAAAATGAGGCAGTTTTACATTGAAAGATTAAGTACTAAGGAAGTTCAGAAATCAACCACAAAAGTCTAGCTGTTCAGCTTACTACTCTACCACTGTTTTGACAAGGATATATTATCCCCCTCTCTTTGCCATTGAGCTTTACAGAAGGAGGATCACTCCATAATAATCTAAAGGAAGTGGTCAAGATCCTAGGTAAATGGTGTGTGGAATCTTTAGCCACAAATCTGGAACATTACTTACCATCAACATAGAAATAGTTAATTATAGAAATTAAAGTCACTATGCCAGGTCCTAGATATTTTATATCTGTATTGTTATGAAAGAATGGCATCATTCATGGGTTATTGGAAATGAGGACATCTGAGACTGTTGAACTTGGCTTTGAATTCATTGCATTTGTCATGCCAGTAGAATTTCAAGCTGGAAATAAAAAAGAAGCAGACAAGATGAGAAGGGATGTGTGAATATATCAGAAGGTTATTCTTGTTCAGAAGAGATGTATAGCTTTAGGGGCTTGTGAGTGGGTTCACTGTACAAAGTCAGTAAATAAATTTACAGATGAAATAGAAACAAAGTTTTAAGCTCAGGACTAGAACTACAGAACGGATTCATGATTAGGTGAAAGAAATTGGAAGAAATTGCAAAATCCCCCAAAAGACATAAAAGAATATAAAGCAGTAAAAAATTTCAAGAAAAATCAAGAGTTTAGTAAACATTAAAACATTGTTTTAAGAAAAGCTGCTTCATTAAACTTATTAGTTAAAAGTATGTAAATAGCAGAGGAATCATGAAACAGATGTCAAACAGACCATAGTAATACATTAAGAATTTCATGAGGATGAGGTTTATATTCTCATTGTTGTGACAAAATACTCCACGACAGCAGCAATGTAAAAAAGGGTTTACCTTGTCCCACAGTTTATAAATGTTGTCCATACAGTGGGGAAGGAGTGGCATCTAGAGTGTGAGGCAACAGATCAATTGAAACTATATTCTTGACATAGGAAGAGGAATGCTTGTGCCCAGCCTGCTTTCTGATTTTTATTCAAACCAGACATCAGCTGATGGGATAGTGCCATACACATAAAAAAATCTTCATAGATATGTCCAGTGGTTGTGTGTCCACATTGGATATAAAACCAGTCATGTTAACAATGAACATTAACTACCACAGAGTTTCAAACTGGCGACAAGAGTGACATGTTGATCAAATGATTTGGGAACTCCCAGACAATCATATTTTAATCTTGAACCATAAATATTCAAGCATTACTAAATGAATTTGATACTCAGACTTTAAAAATGTGATAACCAAGTATTGATGTGAAAGTTACCAAACTCAGAACTAATAAGAGAAACAACAATGTGTTTTAATTATAATAAAGAGCTAATTCTGTGTGATGAAACTGCCATAAACAAAGTTAGATATAATGAGAGAACACTATCCCTGAATTATGCACAAAGACTAATATTAATAAATACAAAGAGCTCCAAGAAATCCACTTATGCAATGATTATTTACCACTGAAGGAGAAGTAACAAATTATGTAGATTATTCCTAATTACTAACTTTTGGGATTGGTAAAATGGCTTAACAATTAAAACCCTTGATGCACAATCCCAAAGACCTGAGTTCGATCCCTAGGACCAGTAATGGTAGAAGAAGAAAATAAACTCCACAAAGTTGTTTCCTGGCCTTTAGACAACTACTGTGGCACACACACTATGCACATACACAGTCAATAATATAGAACAATTTAAAAATTGTATTTACTTCTCTTAATAACATGGAGTCTTTTCTCCTAATTACATAAGTTTTTAAAAAAATAACTGAAATCAATGTGAAGTCAGTGTGAACAACAGTGATAAAAATATTCTGTCATATTTAGGAACTGAACAATTATTAGGACACTTATTCTTGAACACTTACATATGTTATCACACTTACATATGAGTACAGCTCAGGAACCCAGAAATACTGAAATTACTAATATCAGACTTCACGGAGATTTACAAAGAAACGATTAGATACAGACAATTTAAAGATGACCACAGAAAGGCCCATCACACTGTCAACAACAACAAAGCTTTGAAAAACTTTAAATACCCATTATTAGGAAAAACTGATGAAAAATACTTGTGAAATTTCTGAAGAGTAAGTAAATGTAATCCAAATATATGAATAATTTGTTAATTCAAAATATAAAAGTGCTTACTGTAAATATTGTAATAGTCACATAAAGTTTATTGGATGACAGAAAAATTACTTTTAAGTTAAATATTTGAGTTATGGGTTTGCTGATGTAGGTTTGTCTTTATAGGAATTGCATTTTAAATACAAAACACTATGTTAAGAATGTGTTGTGAAGCTGAAGAGAAGGCTCAGTAGTTAAGAGCACTGGTTGCTCTTCCAGAGAAAGCAGGTTCAATTCCCAGCACCAACATGGCAGATCACAACTGTCTGTAACACCAGTTTCAGTGGATCTGACACCCTCATGAAGAAATATATGCTGGCAAAACACCAATGTACATGAAATAAAAAATAACCAGCATCGGCAGTGGTGATACATGCATTTAATACCAGCACTAAAGAGGCAGAGGCAGGCAGATCTGAGTTTAAGGCCAGGCTGGTCTACAAAGTGAGGTGCAGGACAGCTAGGGCTGTTACATAAGAAACCTTGTATCAAAATCCAATATAGAATCAAACATTTAAAATTTAAAGAAAAGAATTAATTTTCATGGATCAAGGTGGAATTAAAATTACATAGTCAATGAAAACTTATTTTCATAGACTATCCTGTTTGGTATCACTGTGAATCCATTTGTGCCCCGAAACTTTACCAGGTTCTTTTACCTTTTAATATTTCAACTTCCTCAAAGCCAGGATGAACAAAAAATTTCCCATATACAGTGCCCTCTGTCATAGTAAATGAAATATCAATAAGATACTGAAGAGAAATATACTTTTAGGTCTTGAAATCTAATGAGAACTATATAAATACCCTATTGTGAATGCATAGTAACTCCTAACACTATAAAGCCAATAAATTCTAGATTGATTTCTCTGTATCTCAAAACCATTTCATCATGTCATCATAGGTAGACAATCTAATTGGAAATAGCTAGTGCTATTTTGGAGATATCTGGAGCCTCCCTTACTAGAGGAGGTATGCCAAGGATAACACTGAGATTTTGTTTAATAGCTCATGTGTTCTGGGAACAACCTGTCTCCTCATGTACTATCTGATTACAGATACCTCTGTTATCACCCTTCTTCAAAAAATAAAATTACATTTTGTAATTAGCATACATATTAGTAAGTCTCCCTCAGGCTTTCTCACACATGCTCAATTTTACTTAACCTCTTCCTAAGGCCCTCCTATACCACATCTCCAATCTCATCCTCACTTCAGCTTTTAACTCCCATTATTCCACCTAGCATTTTTCCAAACAATAAAATGTATCTAATTGACTTGTGCACAACTTCACTTATTTATTCCCAGCAAGAGTACCTACAGTTTGTTCTTTGGTATTTGCAAGTATACAATATATAAACTATACTCACTGTGTTGGTTAGTTTTGGCAACTGGATACAATTTGGAGTTCAGTGAGAAACGGAACCTCAAATGAGAAAATGCCTCCACCAAATTGCCTTTAGGTGTATGACCTTTTCTTGATTAATGATTGATATGGAAAACCAAGCCCACAGAGGGTCAGTGCAATACTCCACAACCATGAACTGGTTGGTATAAGAAAGCAGTCTGAGCAAGCCATGGGGAAATACAGTCAACAATATGCTTCCATGGCCTCTTCCTCAGACCCTGCCTTCTGGTTCCAGCCTTGAGTTTCTGTACTGATTTCCTACTATGATGGACTGTGATATAAATTTAGAAGATGAAATGAACTCTTTGCTTCCCAAGTTGTTACTGGTCCTGGTGCTTTTTCATAGCAATAGAAACTCCAAGTAAGATGGTCACCATGAAGTACAACAGTCTGTTGAACTCATTTTTTCTCAATGAAATTGTGTATTATTTCATCATCCACTCCTCCTTTATCACCCTAGCCCTTAATAACCACATTCTGGTTGATAATTCTAAAGAAGCTATAGTGATCCAAATTCAGAACCTTCATTCAAATTATAGGCTTACTTTTGAATCCTCTCTGTGTTTGTATCTTGTCTAAAAACATGAAAAGTAATAGCACTTGAACAACATCTTACCATAAAATTAACATGTGAAAATATTCATTGAATACTCTACCTATGAAGTAATAAATACTCTATTTTTGAATCTATAAGCATAGCTGTATACTTTACCATCTATAGATTTTCACCTTTACAAATAATATTCTTTAGCCCCATTTTATAAGTTTTTTATCCCAGAAAGAGCAGTGAATGTTATGATAAGTCTTTACTCCATCCACCTGAACCTGCCGCCATGTGGGAACCCAGAATAACACACAGAGACTTATTTTAGTTACAATGCTGCTGGTCAATTGACTAGGATTTCTTATATGCTAGCTCAGTCTTAACTACCATAAATATATATATTTTATAAGACTTACCTTATTGAGGACACCTTCTGCTGGCGTGCTCTACCAGGGATCACATGGCAGCTCCAGAAGAGATAGCAGGAGGAAGAGCAAGAGCAAGAGGATGACTTCCTCTTTGTCCCTGCTTATATATGAGTCTTCCTGCTATATCACTTCCTGCTTGCATACCTTTACTATATTTCCTAGAATCCTCCTTGACTCCTAGTCCCACCTATCTTGCTTTCCTATTGGCCAACAGTACTTTATTTATCAACCAATAAGACAAACATATACACAGAAGGATCTCCCCCATCAAGTGAGTGTAAGAACTACATCTGGTTCAGTTTTTGTATCCTTTATTGTAATGAGACAAATAAAAGACCCAGAAACTGATACTGGGGTCAAGCTTCAAGCTGATGACCCTTCAAGCTGATGAGCTACTAGCTCTTACTCTACCTCTGACTAAAAGGTGATCCTGGCTCCACCAAACCTCAGACTGCTGCCTCTCCTCAGCTTGGCTGGAGAATCTTGAAACTTCAATGTCTTCCTATCCTCAATGGGGCTGGAGAATGAATCCCAGCTCTGAGACCCTGTGAGTCCTGGGATTAAAGGTGTGTGGTCCCAAGTGATGACATCATCTTTGTATGAGCTGTTTCTCTTTAGGACTAGATATATTTCCTGTAGCTCAGTGTGGCCTTGAACTAACAGAGATCTGACTACCTCTTAATCCTAAATCCTGGGATTAAATGTGTGTGACTGGCTTCTATGGCTTGTGGCTGACTGTTTTCTTTAATAAATCATAAGTAATTTATCACCACACTATATAACTGCCAGAACTTCTTGTCCTACCTGAACATACATGAAACATTTGTTGGAAAAGAAAATAACAACAAAAATAAGACATGATCTTTCCTTTTACATAGCTTATAATTTAGTTGGAAAAAAATTGATAATTAGACATCAAGGAAGCATGAACAAAGCATCTGGCAAATTTGTCTAGTCATTGCTAATCCCATGGATACCAGGCATACTGCTTCGGATAGTCTAAGGAGTTAAGCTCTGTATAAGTATAGATCTTTAATCTAGTCTCTCTTCCTGGAAACAATGGAGTTAGTTTTTCTAATACCTAAGTATTTTAGCCTTCACCTATCAGATCTTTCAAAGCCTCTTCAATGTATTTGGGTTACATATCTAATTTATTGAAATGGCCACTGCTGCTCATTTAATTCTGTACCCATCCTGCCCATGTTTTTTTAAAGGACTTTCTCTCCTTTTCTCTTGCCTTGCACTGTACACTACAACTATACCTAACCTCCTAGACCTGAGAATTCCATCTATTCTAAACACCCCCACTACCGGAATCTCTCCTCTGTGATTTACCTTCCCCCACACTTGAGCTTGATTGATTTCTACCTGCTACATAGAAATATGTAATGTTTCCTAGGAAACCTGCAGACACACATGTCTGTTTACATCTCCTCCTCTATGCTGGTATGTGTTCATTTCACACATCTCTGTGTTATAATTACTTTTGTTGTCAATTTGGCTGAATATTAATATTACTAAAGACAAAGACAGTTCCTTGCTCATTTCTAGACCTACTACTTACTTATTACATAGAAGACCTTTGATATCATGAATGAACGAGTTGCATAATATTAGGTATCATCCAAGTGCAAGAAAAAACACAATAAAATGAGCTAGAATCATCAAAGAATAATGTGGGAACAAAGTACAACTTAATGAGTAAAATTTTGACAAGTAGAAGAAAAGCATGTCACATTATAAAGCAAACTTAGAGCAATGACTAACCCTGGCACGGGTGACATAATTAGCAGATTTTCATAATAAGAACTACCTGTGTGTATTATTGGTAGTAGGAAATGCAGCTGGTGAGGCATGGTAAAGACAGAAGATGAAGACTCTTTGAAACCAGCACAGAAGCAAATTAGCTCACTGTGTGGATTATTTATATTTTGCCTACATGGAATTTACAGCTACTAGAATTTGAGGATTCTTGAGATTGAACAAATCTAGAAAATAATCAGCTATTGTCTTATGAATCATTGCCCCTTCCTCATTCACTCTTTTGCATGCTCATTAAACTCTAATTAAACACAGGCTCGTACTTCTTCTGTGCTTCTCACTTGCACACTTTTATTATATTGTCTCTTTGCATATTAGACTATTAGTTATTTCTTCAGGTCTTCTTGTAGTTTGTTGAATGCGTTTCCTCCAGTATTATTTATCTTTATTTATTCATTTTTATCCACAGCTATTAATTATACATAAAAATGAGCTTCTTTATGACATTTTCATGCATGCATATAATGCATTTTCACCCCATTACCCTCTCATTTGTCTCCCTTTCTGTTCTGTCGATTCCTTTTTCCTTCCCAGTTACTTCTGTTTCTCTTTTCCTGTTTTACTTCTTTGCTTGCCTTATTTTGTTTCCTGGCCCATTTTCTTTTATCAGTTTCTTGAATGAGGGATTACTTAGAATACATAGTCTCTCTGACCATGAGATCCAGATATTTTTCTGTTGTTGTGATAAATACTCTGACAAAATAACTCACGGAAAGAGGGGTTTACTTTGGCTCAAAGTTCAAAATCAAGTCCATCATGGTGGCAAAGTCAAAGCAGCTAGAGCTCAAAGTATTTGGTCACACTGCATCTAAGGTCGGGATGAAGAAAGCAATGAATGCCAGCGCTCAGCTCACTCCATTTTATATACTCCAAGCTCTCCACCCAGGAAATGGTTTCCTACATAGCTAAAATAGGTCCTTATATCTATTAGCCTTGTCAAGATAATCCCTTATAGGTAAACCTAGAGGCTGAATCATTTCGGGAAGGTCTGCCTGAAGGCATTTCTCTAAGGAGATTCTTGATCCTGTTGAGTTGGCATCTGTCTTAGTTAGGGTTTCAGTGACTATAACCAAAATCATTTTAGGAAGGATATAATTTCTTTCAGCTTAGAGTTTCTTAGCACAGTCTACCACTAAAGGAAATTAGGGCAGGAACCTGGAATCAGCAGAAACCATGGATGAGTGTTGCTTGCTGTTTAGCTCCTCAGGGCTTACTCAGTTTGTTTTGTTATGCGCTGTAGGACCACCTGCTCAGGAATTGCATCACCCACAATGGGCTGGGCTCTCCCATAATAATTACCAATCACGAAAATGCCCTACAGATTTGCCTACAGAGCCAGTCATATGGAAGCATTTTTCTATTAAGATTTCTTCTTCCCAGATGACCCTAACTTATGACAAGTTGACATAAAAACCAGCCATCACAATAGCTAACACTACCCATTACACATATTTTTTTCTCTCAGAAATCACTTACTGCCTATATAGACACACAGCGAGGGGTTTCTGTGGTGAATCCCTACCCCCACCCCAACTTCCATTTTCTGCCTATAGGTCTTCCAAATTCAGTTGTTTCCAGTCTTCTATTAAACATAGCCATTTTTTTGTTGTTGTTTTGTTTTATTTTGTTTTTCGAGACAGGGTTTCTCTGTGGCTTTGAAGGCCATCCTGGAACTAGCTCTTGTAGACCAGGCTGGCCTCAAACTCACAGAGATCCATCTGCCTTTTCCTCCTGAGTGCTGGGATTAAAGGCCTGCCACCACTGCCCAGCCACATATCCATTTTATTTTAAAAAAACAGAGATTGTTATAAGTCTTTTTCACTTTCCTGAGACATCATCTATGTAAGGCAAAAATTTCATCACTAGAACAAATCCCATACTGTTAGCTATAGTGTAGAGGAGACACTTAATACCCACTGGGATTGAGAAAGAACTCCTTTACAGTGACTTGCGATGGAGTAAAAGAATACAAAACTAAAAGGAATTTTATCATAGTAAGATGTGGTGGACTATTTGCAAGACATGCTGACAACTAAAAGTGGCTATGTATCATTGAAAGTCACAAAATTATGTACCTCTCCCACAAGAATAACTCACTGGTTTTTATTAATTTGGTTATTCTCAATTTTTAAAGGATGAGGCTTTGTTATCCCAACAATATGACTTTATTTTTTCTCTACAAAAGAACTTATGTTCTCCCTCTCTCCCTCCGCCCCTCTCTCTCTCTCTTTCTCTCTCTCTCTCTCTCTCTCTCTCTCTCTCTCTCTCTCTCTCTCTCTCTCTCTCTCTCTGTGTGTGTGTGTGTGTGTGTATTCAACTATGAAACCTGGCTGCCCTGGTACCTAGTAGGCAGACCAGGCTGGCTTTGAACCCACAGAGATCCATTAACCTACTTCCTGAGTACTGAGTTTCAAGGCTTGGGACACACCACTTACAGTTTGCACATATAGGAATGTGACATCATTGAACAACTGATGGGACTAGATACAGAGTCCAACAGCCAAGCTTTAGGTGGAGCTCAAGCAGTCCTGTGGAGGAGTGGAAGGATTGGAGGAACCAAAGGGGACAGAGACACCAGGAGATCCTGCCCCACAGAATCAACTGACCAGGACTCATGGGTGCTCTCAGAATTCAGGGAACCTGTAGGGGTCCTTTACATACATGTTATGACTCAGGGGTAGGAATTCCTGATTCTTCCCTACTTGTTTCACCCCTCTCCTCCTACTGGGGTGCCTTGTCAACCCTTAATGTGATGGTATGTGTCTGATCTTATTGTAGCTTGTTACACCTTGTTTATGTTTGATGGATATCCTGGGAGGCCTGCTCATTTCTGAGGGGAGACAGAGGGGGTAGATCTGAAGTAAAGGGAGGTGAGGGGAGACTGGGGGTCAGGATGGAGGGGAAACTTCAGTCCTGATGTAATATGAAAAACTTAAAAAATGTTTTTACACATTTCTATAATGCATTTTCTTTATTTGTAAGGAACATTTTTAGTATCAATGCAACCATTATTTGCAGAACTCAGTTCTCCCTCTTCCTGTTATAGAGAATTTTTCACTTGATTCTTATCATTTCATTAACAGTTATGTATCTTACTAGTGTTGTATTTCTGCTACATATCCACTATGTTGGCTGATAGACATCACTGAGTTCTTTCTATGTCTTAGGGTTTGGGTCACTCTATATCAATTTGACCCTGGAAGTAGGAGTCTGAGTACATACTAAGTACATGACTAACTTCAGGTATGTTAGTAGTGCTTTGATCTCTTGTCACATTTTGTTACTGGGGGGATGGTGGTGGATTTAGAACATCTGGTACCATTCCACTGGAAAAGGATGAAGAGAAACTAGGATCTTGCCTCCATGTCTTTGTAGACTCCACACCATATATCTTTTCTCTTAACTTTTATGGTGTTAATCTGTATATTTTTGACTCTACTAAAAAAAATAATTGTGAGATAAGCGGTTTGTTTTGAGTCATGGCAGTCAGTCCTTCTAGAAAATCAATGACCCTGAAACTAGTCTTAAGGGACACCTTGTCTAGAATTACCACATTTTTTCTTATTTCTGAGACCCAAGAACTTTCAAAGTACTTTTGAGATCTGAGATTTAAAAAAGAAAAGAAAAGAAAAGAAAAGAAAAGAAAACATATTTTCTTTATTGGTGCTTTGGGAATTTCATGCCAGTTCTACTTTCCTCCCAGTCTTTGCATGTGGGATTATATTTTTGTATGCTCTGAATATTTATTACTTCATGGGTTAATAATAAAAGCTGTTTGATCAATAGCCAGGCAAGATAAGGTTAGGTGAAATAATCAAAATGAGACCTCATATGAGGGGGGTGATGAGGGGCAGAGAGTAGAGAGATGCCAGCCAACCCCTGAATAAGCAAGCGGTGTTGAAAATGAGGTAAAAAGCCTTGAACCACATGGCAAAACATAAACAAAAATATGGGTTAATTTAAATGTAAGAGTTAGCCAGTAATAAGCCTGAGCTATTGGTGGAGCATTAACAATTAATATAAGCCTCTGAGTGATTATTGGGCAGTGGGACAGAGCAGGACAGAGAAACCTCCATTTACATCCTCCCTTCACCCCTGAAGCACTCCCAAAAGAAAATTGTAAAATATCAAAACAAAACATAGCAAGCAAGCAAACAAACACAAGAATAAAACAAAACAAAAAACCCCAATAAATCTCTTTGTTTCTCCATCTTTCCCTCCTCTCCAACACCACATCATTTGTCCTGGTGGTATTGGAAGAGCTGTGTCATGTAGTATACCCTTTTGTACTATGGCCTTACTAGCAAATGTTCATTGCATTTGTCTAGTTTAAGGCCTCTGGTTTTTGGCATCCCATCATCACTGGATCCTCACTGAAACTTGTCTGGAATCTCCAGTCGGGCTGCAATAGTCATGGAGATCCAGGGGTATCTTTCCACAACCAGTCCCTTCATGAACTCCAACAAGTCTTGGATGGGGAAGATGTTAAGGTGGACCAAAGCAAGACCCAGTTGTAGGCCGGAGTGATAGCTGAGCTGGTCAGTCTGGGCCACTGTGTCCACCTGTCTCAGGTGAGAAGGCAGAGCTAGCTTCCTTTCACTGATGCCATCAAGGTCATTCTTCATCATCTGTGGTGAGGGGTGGGGGCCATCTGCCCTGAGTGCAGGGGTCACCTTCCTGTGTGGGCCTGGGCCAGCTCTCTTGCTGCAGTGTCCAGGGAGTGGCAGGGTCTGCTTTCCCAGAGCTACTGAAGGGTGGGACCAGCTTAACATCACCCTCAGATTCCATCACACATAGTTCCTGTAGCAAACTGCGGTATCACAGGCCACAGATACCAACACAGACCCGACATGGCCTTCAGCAGTAGCTCAGCCTGAACAGCAGCATCCTGTCTCCAGGTCGAAGCACTGGCTACTCAGATCAGGATGGCTCTAGTGGAGCCATGGCCCCCGGACACATCAAGGCCACAGGGCTAGGTGGCGGCTTGGGCCTCGGACTTCAACACAGACCCCAGTCATTGTAAGATCACAGACTCAGACATGGTCCTTGGCAGCAGCCTGGGTCTGAATGTCACCATGATCCCAGGTGGCAATGAAGGTCACCCGGATCAGCATGGGCAGCAGGGCACTCAGACACAAACACATTCGGAGGAGCAGCCTGAGATCTGAGATTGTTTATTTGCATGGAGCCCAGGGTACGAAGCAGGCAATCTGAGAATTGTGTATAAATTTAATGTTTAATCACAAAGCATTCTTCCAATGTTAATGCCTACATATAAAAATTGATTTTCTTTATCTAATCAGAATCTCCCCACCACAGCATCTATTCATAATTTGTTCTATTTCTATTTTAATTGGGAAATTTTCTGTTTAAGGAAATAAACTTAGATGTAGAAATTTCACTGTTTGTAGTTCCTTTGGAACAAGCTATTCATCCTTACAGTTGGAAAAACAAAATTATCGATTAAAGCAGTTCTCTTTTTATCGATTATCCATCCCTCAAAGACTATTAGTTGAAGTGTTTACTTAGAAGTCTTCCATTTCTTCCTAACTTTTGTAATAGTAAAACTATTATATGGCATTTTTCTCATATTCTATGTAGTTTGTTTGTATACATACAAACTTCAGAAGAATGCAAAAACATTTGCTAGTTGCAAGCTTGTGACTCATTTTAATATTTGTATGTGGAAAATTAAGTATTTCATAAATATACTAGAGATTCTGTAGTTTTATACAAATTAGATATCCTTCATCTCAGCAAAAATCAGTATTTTTTCAATTAAATACTGATATTAAACTGACTTGACAGACTAGTTGTATAATAAATGTTACTTATATTTTTTTAAAAATCAAAGTAATTGGAAAGTTTGTAAAAGCCCAAATTCATGAAAAATTTACATTTTAGATTCCATTTTTTTTGTACAATTTTGATTGTACATCACCTCCACAGCAGCCTGATACTTTTAATGCTCATGAAAATATGAAAATAAAATAGGCTAAAATGATTATATAATTATGAAACATGCTTTAAAATTGCTTCAGTATGTCCTATTTCAAAAATTGTAGTCATCTTTAAAATGACACAAAAATCAGTGCTCAAAATAAGTAATGAATCAACTATTTCAATAAAAGCATCAGGCAAATCACTACTTATGAAATTATGTTTAATGGTACCTTAAACTAATGAAATAAAAGACTTCTGTTGAGTAGTAATCATTTTCCCATCTCTGTAAATTCTGTTTGTATAAGTAATGAACCAATACTCTGGGCCTCTGTGGAGTAACCTCTCTGAACATTTTTATTTGGCTTAACGTCCTTTTGTGGAAGATGATTTAAAGTTGAACAGTTACTGTAAGTGAATTTGCTTAAATGTATGGTTCTAAATTAGCGAACACAAATTACTGTGCCATGATTTTTCATTACGATGGTTGGTATAGGATTGCATTTAAATATATTATAATCGAGAAATGATTTGAACACAACATGTTCAGCCACTTTGATCAGTTATCATCCCTACCTCTATATTTAGCACTTTTTCCAGTATGATAGATTCAGTAATTCAGGAACTCACTGCAAGTCTAGGAACTTACAAATAGTTCACTGTCATTTCAAAGGCTTGTGGGATAAATAGCCCCCACACTTTATGCCAAGACTAACTTGAACTCATGAACAACAGGGAATAAATGACAGTGCTGCATGTTGGTTCAATAGATAATGAATTTCAGAATGGTATATGTACATAAGAATTACATGTTGGAAAGAAAAGACTCGATTTCAGGGAGATCTCTGAGACAGGGAAACATTATTTTGCAAATGAAGGGACCTGCTGGACACTGGAAAATTGATTGTACCCCCTTTGCCTAGACAAAACAAGGTCAGTCTTTTCCATGTCCCTCTTCTACAGAGAGGAAAAAAAACTCTCACAGTATAGGCCTGGCGAAGATTGCAAAATAATGTTTCCCTGTCTCAGACCTGGCTCTCTGGACAGAAGAAAAATGTACATGCTTATAGCCCAAATCTGTAGTTTTTGCTAGGACTCAAATTTATAAATATGTTCCTGCTGTTTAAACAGATATCCAAATATCTGCCTTTTCTGCACTGTGGGCTTCAGTAAATAAGTTTTAACCTCTGTTCCTAGTTTAAACATGTCTTAAACAGGTTTCTGCTTCTGGCAGACATCTGAGTATCAGTTGCTGACTACAGGCTGTTCTAAGTAGATTGCGAGCCCTGGACTTGCTGTGGATGTGAACCAATCCAGCTGATATGGACACCTCCTGTCTCTGCAACAGTGCCTGCTAACCAAAAGCTCCTGATGGAATCCCCATTACCTAAATTCCTTTTTTGCTTTTGACTAGCATTTCAACCTTCTGGGGTCCCTAACTTCGTCCCAAAGTCAGCAGGAAGCAGTTTGGAAAAGAATTTCGCCACCCATTTTCCCTGGTTAAAATGCTAAGTCAAAAGGAACTCCCTTGCATGGGGATGCCAATATCTATCACTCCCTGATGGGGGCGCTAGAGAGACAGCAATTCCATGATTGGAATTTCCAAAAAAGAAAATGGGGGAATGAAGGGACCTGCTCCCCTTTTGGCAGCCATAACAGCCGAACACGTGCTTGCCATAAACCTGCCTTGGTCACTTAGAGGTCAGATGCCTGTCTTGTGACAAGTAACCCATCAGAAGTTAGTCACTAGAAAGTCAGATGCCTGCCTCGTGACAAGGAACAAATCAGAAGTTAGCTGGTGGCGCTATGCTTTACGACCCTGGGTGTGCTTTAAGGACAAGGGCACAGCAATGACACACAAAGTATAGCAACCACCCTGGGAGGGCCTATGGGCCATAACAACCAGTTGACCAATCAACACAGGGCAAGCCCTCCAAGCCTGGAGGCACACCAATCCTGAGTGTGTGCGTACCCCTAGACACTCCCCTTATGCTGTACTATAAGATCTCTTGGGAGACCCTAGGAGCCATCTTTTCTAGCCATCCGCCATGGCGGGTGGGTGAAAGACCCAAGCTAACATGGGGTTAGCTCGTTAAATTACAATAAAGCCTCGTGCAGTTTGCAGCAAGCTCTCGAATCCACCTGGTGATTGGGGTGACCACGAACGTGGCCTGGGACCCCGGATACTTGAGATTTCTGGGGGTCTAACAAAAGGATATATAAAAATCTCTAGAATTCTTTAGATTAAAAAAAAAATATCCTACAGAAAAGCAGACAGAAGAAAAAGAAAGTACATGCTTTTCACTTTCTTAAAAATAAAAAAGATCATCTTTCATTTTATGTTCAAATGTCAGAATAAATAAGTATTTCATTTCTAAGTAAGTTTCATTCAATTTACCAAGAATCTTTAATAAAGTACCCTAGTGGGGCTGGAGATATGGCTCAGGGCTTAAGAGCAATGGCTTTCTTCGTTATCTGCTTGAGGAGAGTATGGACTCTGCTCAGAGCACAACTCAATCCAGCCCCCCCAATGGAACTTCCTGGACCTGCTCCCTCCATGTGTACTGGACCCATCCTAGCAGGATGCACCACACAGAGAATGGGCACATCTCAATCTTAGCCCCACTCTGCCCTCTGCTCTCTGTTTGAAGTGAGTGTGGGATCTGCTAGGGCCTAACTCAAATCATCCTCCCCTTGGAACTTCCTGGGTCCCCTTGGCTTGTAGTAGACCCAACACAGCAGGATGGACCACAGAGAACCTAGACACACCTCAGCCCTGCCCACCCTCTACCTCCCCCTCCACTTGAGTCTTGCCCCCCATGCCCTCCCCTTGACTGAGGAGAAGACCAGGAAGGCCTGATCATCCAGAGTTACAGACACTGAAGTCTTGGCTGGCATATGACACTGGGAGATGAGAGGAGAGGGAGAGACCCCATCTGCACCTACTCAAAGAAGGGATGGGAAGACAACCATGTAAAAATACACTCAACAACGCAAAGACCAATATGACACAACCAGAATCTAGATATTCTATACCAGCAAGACATGAACATACAAACATGGATGAAACAGAAGAGAAGAACCTTAAAAACAATTTTATAAAGATATTAGAGACCCTCAAATAGGAAAAGAGAAAATCCCTTAAAGAAAGGGAAGAAAAAACAAACAAAAAATACAGGAAATGGAGGAAAAGACAAACCAAAAAATTCAAGAAATAAACAAATCCCTTAAAGACTGAAAACAAAGACAAGAAAAAAAAAAAAAAAAACAACCAAACAAGTGAAAAAAACAATTCAAAAGTTCAAGGATTGAAAGCTGATATAGAAACAATAAAGAAAACACAAAATTAGGGGATGCTGAAAATAAACGAGCTGGGTAAATGGACAGGAACTACAAATTTAAATATAACCAATAGACTATAAGAGACGTGTTGGGCACCAAGAAAGTTCCATTATGGACTGTCTTAAGGTCCAGCCTCTGGTTTCAGTAAACAGAAGCACCCAGGAGTTCCAGCCTACAATTATATTGTTAATTTGAGCAAGTCTGCTATAGTATAGCACAGCCTCAGTGTTGAATGCTTCCTAGTTTGCATCTCTACAGGACTAAGCATTTGAATAGTCCTGCACCTGGGCAGGAGGTTAGGTGGGTGAGTAACAAGTGAGGACAAAGAGTTAGGAGCTATCTAGAAGAGAGGAGTCAACTGAAGAAGACAGAAATGGCCTTGGAAGCATGATTAGAAAACAGCCAGAAAGATCCTCAATAAACAAGAGACTCCAATTTTGCAACATGGAACTGAGAGCTCTCTAAAGATGACAAGATGCCTGTGTTTGGTCTTTATCACCATTGGGTTGCTAGGAGTTTCCAAGTCCTCCACTCAGGCTCCTCCACTCAGGCCAAACCTCATGGCTGCCATGGCTTGGGGTCAAGACACGATGGGCCACGACAGAGATACAAGAGAGAATCAGGTGTTGAACACTCACTAGAGGAAATACAGTCATCAATCCAAGAAAATCTCAAGTCCAATAAATCCCTAAAACAAAATATCCAGCACACTGTGAAAAGGCCAAACCTAAGAAGAATAATAGGTTTAGAAGAAGGTGAAGAAATACAGCTCAAGGGTACAGAAAATGTATTCAACAAAATCATAAAAGAAAACTTCCCCAATCTAAAGAAGGATATGCCTATGAAAGTACAAGAAGAGGAGAGCAAGAAAATATATACTATAATAAAGGGAGCCATTATAGTTTTAAAGAGAAATCTGGCAGTAGGGAAATGTCCAGAGATCTACAAGGTTGACCCCATCTAACTATCTAAGCAACAGTCGAGAGGCTACCTTAAATTCCCTTCTCCAATAATGAGATTGATGAAGCCTTATATGCCATCCTAGAGCCTTCATTCAGTAGCTGGTGGAAGCAGAAGAAGACACTCAAAGCTAAACACTGAGCTGAAATCTGGAATCCAGTTGCAGAGAGGGAGGAGTGATGAGCAAAGGGGTCAAGACCAGGCTGGAGAAACCCACAGAAAAAGCTGACCTGAAACAGGGGTTGCTGTTGGACCCCAGTCCATCAGCTGGGAAAACAGCATAGGACCCTTCTAGACCTCATGAACGAGGATGTCAGTAGATAGTAGATCAGAATCCCGAGTAGACAAATGGACTTTGGGAGCCCACTCCACATAGAGGGATACTTTCTCAGCCTAGCCACACAGGGAGGGTCTAGGTCCTGCTCCAAATGATATGACAAACTTTGTAGATCCCCCATGGAAGGCATCACACTCCCTGGGAATTAGAAAGAGGATGGAATAGGGAGTTGGTGGGGGGCAAGGAAGGAGTGGAGGGAGAGGGAACTGGGATTGACATGTAAAGCAAATTTGTTTCTAATTTAAATTTAAAAAGAAAATAACAAATAAAAAAAAACTACAAGAAGCTTCAGAACACCAAATAGAGTGGACCACAAAAAGAAGTCCCCTTCCCACTGTAAACCCCCAGAAAGCTCACCGGGATCTCAGCCCAGGACCTCGTCCACCCCAATCACCATATGGAGTTGAAAGCTTGATGCAAACTACACAAGGCTTTATTGTTGTTTAACGAGCTAACCCCATGTTAGCTTGGGTCTTCTATCCATCCACCATGGCAGATGGCTAGAAAGCCACTGCGAAGCCACTGCATAGAGATCTTATAGGGCAGCGTAAGGGGAGTGTACGCACAGGCTCAGGATTGGTGTGCCTCCAGGCTTGGAGGGTTTGCCCTGCGTTGATTGGTCAACTTGTTGTTATGGCCCATAGACCCTCCCAGGGTGGTTGCTATGCTCTGGGCATCATTGCTGTGCACTTGTCCATAAAGCACACCCAGAGCCGTAAAGCATAGCGCCACCAGCTAACTTCTGATTGGTTCCTTGCCAGGAGGCAGTCATCTGAATTTCTAGTGTCCAAGGGAAGGTCAGATAAGCACGTGTTTGGCTGTTATGGCTGCCGAAATGGGGAGCTGGTCCCTTCACCACATAATAATCCAAACACCAAACTTACAGAATACAGAAATAATATTATGAGCAGCAAAGAAAAAATGCCAAGGAACATATAAAGGCAGACCTATCTGAATTACACAAGACTTCTCTATGGAAACTCTGAAAGCCAGAATGTCCTGGATAGATGTTTTGCAAATGCTAAGGGAACATGGATGCCAGCCCAAATTAGTAAACTGAGAAAAGCTTTCAATCACTGTAGATGGAGAAAACAAGATATTCCATGACAAAACCACATTTAAACAATACATATCCACAAATCCAACCCTACAGAAAGTACTGGAAGGAACACTCCAACCCAAAGAAGATAACTACACTCACAAAAACATAGGTAATAGATAATCCCACTTTACCAAACACAAAAAAACAAACAAAAAAAGAGGAGAAATCTACACACAATACCACACCAACAACAAACCCAAAGCAAACAAGAATTAACAATCAGTGGTCACTACTATCCCTCAGTGTCAATGGTCTTAACTTGCCTATAAAAGACACAGGCCAACAGAATGGATACCAAGACATAATCTATCTTTCTGCTGCATCTCATTATCAAAGACAGATGCTACCTCAGAGTAAAGGGTTGGGAAAAGATTTTCCAATCAAATGGACACAAGAAACAAGCTGGTATAGCAATCCTAGTATCTAACAAATTAGATTTCAAATTAAAATCAATCAAAAGAGATGAAGACATTCATTTCATTTTCATCACATGAAAAGTCCATCAAGATGAAGTCTCAATTCTTTACCTCTATGCACCCACATTCATAAAAGAAACATTACTAAAGCTCAAATCACACATAAAACCTCACACATTTACAGTGGGAGACTTCAACAACATATTCTCACCACTAGACAGGACCACCAGACAGAAACTTAACAAAGAAACAAAGTCATAATAGAAGTTGTGACCCAATTGGGATTAACAGACATCCATAGAACATTCCATCCAAACATAAAAGAATATACCTACTTCTCAGCAACATATGGAACCTTCTCTAAAATCAACCACATAGATGGCAACATAGCAAACCTCCACAGATACAAAACAATTGGAATAACCCCCTGTATTCTATTGGATCACCATGGCTTAAAGTTAGAATTCAACAACACAAAATGCAGAAATCCTGCAAATATGTGGAAATTGAACAATTCCCAATTACACCATTCCTGGGTCAAGGAAGAAATAAAAAAAATTAAACACTTCCTAGAATTCAATGAGAATGAAGAACCAGTATACTCAAACTTATTGAACACTTTGAAAGCAATGCTAAGAGGAAAGTTCATAGCACTAAGCAGCCACATGAAGAAACTGGAGAATGGACACATTAGAGAATTAACAGCACAACTGAAAGCTCTAGAGCACAAAAAAGCAAACTCACCACAGAGAAGTAGATGCCAGGAAATAATCAAATTGAGGGATGAAATCAATAAAGTATAAACAAAGAAAATAATACATAGAATCAATGAAACAAAGAGTTATTTCTTTGATAAAATCAACAAGATAGACAAACTTTTATCCAAAATAACCAAAAGAGAGAGTGCATGCTAATTGACAAAATCAGAAATGAAAAGGGGGCCATAACAACAGACACTGAGGAAATTCAGAGAATCATCAGGTCATACTTTGAAAAGCTATATTCCACAAAATTCTAAAATTGAACAATTTTCTGGATAGATAACACCAAAATTAAATCAAAACAGATAAGCAATTTAAACAGACCTATAACCCCTAATGAAATAGAAGAAGTCATGAAAAGTCTCCCAACCAAAACCAGGCCAGGGCCAAAGAGTTTCAATATAGAATTCTACCAGAAATTCAAAGAAAAACTAATACCAGTACTCTTTTAACTGTTCCACAGAGTAGAACCAGAAGGGTCAATGCTAAACTCTTCTTACAAGGTTACAATTACCTTGGTACACAAGCCACTCAAAGATACAACTAAGAAAGACAACTACAGACCAATATCCCCCAGGAACTTTGATGCAAAAAATACTCAACAAAATACTGGCAAATCGAATCCAAGAACACATCAGAGAAATCATCCACCATGATCAAGTAGGCTTCATCCCAGTGATACAGAGATGATTCAGCGTACAAAAATCCATCAATGTAATCCATCATATAAACAAACTGAAAGAGAAACCACATGATCACCTCATTAGATGCAGAAAAAGCCTTGGATAAAATCCAACACCCCTTCATGGTATAGGTCTTTTTGAGAACAGGAATAACATGAACATACCTAAATATAATAAAGGCAATATAGAACAAACCAACAGCCAACATCAAACTAAATGGAGAGAAACTCAATGAGATTCCTCTAAAATCAGGAACAAGACAAGGCTGTCTACTCTCTCAATATCTCTTCAATATTGTAATGGAAGTTACAGCTAGAGCAGTAAGTCAACAAAAGGAAATCAAAAGGATACAAATTGGAAAATTAGAAGTCAAACATTTACTATTTGCAGATGATATGATAGTTTACATAAGTGATCCAAAAACTCTACCAGGGAACTCCTATAGCTGATAAACACCTTCAGCAAAGTGGCAGGATACAAGAATAACAAAATAATAATAATAAAAAAGTAGACCTACTATATATAGACAATAAATGGGCCCAGAAAGAAATCAGAGAAACATCACCCTTTATAATAGCCACAAACCACATAAAATATCTTGGGGTATCGCTAGCCAAACAAGTGAAAGACCTAGCAAAACAGAGATGGGGGAGGTCCTTCTATGTATATGTTTGTCTTATTGGTTGATAAAGTACTGTTGGCCAATAGGAAAGCAAGATAGGTGGCACTAGGAGTCGAGGAGAATTCTGGGAAATGTAGGAAAGAGAAGTCTGGTGATCCAGGCAAGAAGTGACATAACAGGCAGAATCAGAATTAAGCAAGGACAAGCAGGAAGTGGTTCTCTCTTGCTCTTCCTCTTCCTCCTCCTCTCTGTGGAGTTACCACATAAACAGCAGGAAGAAAGGACACATTCTGCCTTCGTCTTCCATAAGATAACTCTTATGAATATAGTTGATAATTAAGACTGAGCTAGCAAGTAAGAAATCCTAGGGATTCGCCAGCAACATTGTACCTAGTATAAGTCTCTGTGTATTATTTGGGGCACTAAAGCAGGGGGCAGAATTTGCACAGCTAGTGGGAGGCGCCCGGGGCTTGGGTAGCTTGGGTGCCTTGGGTGTAAAAATTTATCATTACAAACCAGGGTATGTACTCACTCTTATATGGATATTAGACATAGAGCAAAGGATTACCAGCCCACAATCCACACGTCCAGAGACGCTAGGAAACAAGGAGTGCCCCAAGAGAAGAACGTATGATCCCCAGAATATGGTGAGAGGGACAAGAACCACTGAACAAATTGGGAGCATGGGGGAGAGAGAAGGGAGGTGGCAAGGGGAGAGGTAGAGAAGGGGAAGGGGAGGACAGCAGGAGAGATCAGGAGGACTGAGACAGGGGAGGAATAGAGGAGAGCAAGAAAGGAGATGCCTTGATAGAGGGAGCCAGTATATGTTTCAAGAGATGTATGTCACTGGGGAAATGTTCAGGGATCCACAGGGATGATCCCTACTAAGAATCTAGGCAGTGGTGGAGAGACTGCCTTTGATACCCTTCCCCCATAATGAGATTGATGACTACCTTGGCTACCATTCCTAGAGCCTTCATCCAGTACCTGATCAAAACAGAAACAGGCACCCACAGCTAATCACTGAACCATACTCCTGAATCCAGTTGTGGAGAGGGAGGAGGGATGAGCAAAGGAGCCAAGATGGTACTGGAGAAATCCGTAGAAACAGTTGACCTGACCTAGTGAGAGCACAGAGACCCTAGTCATAAAGCTGGGGAAACAGCATTGAACCAAACCAAGTCCTCTGAATGTGAATGCCAGCTAGGAGGCCTGGGGAGTCAGTCTATGAGACTTCCAACAGTGGAGCCAGTGTTTATCTCTAGTGCACAAATGTACGTGGGAGCCCATTCCCTATAGAGCAATACCATTGCAGCCCAGATACAGCAAGGTCCTAGGCCCTTCCCCAAATGATGTGATGGTCTTTGATGATCCCCTGTGGAGAGTCTCATTATCCTTGGGGAGTGGGTGGGGTTGTGTGTTGGGCGGTCAGTGGGGACATGGGAGGATAGGAGGGCAAGGGAATGGGGGATTGATATGTAAAATAAGATTGTTTGTAAAATTAAAAAAAAATAGTCTTAACTTAAAAAAAAAAAAAAAAAAAAAACCACTGACTGCTCTTCCAGAGGTCCTAAATTCAATTCCCAGCAATCACATGATAGCTCACAACCATCTATAATGAAACCTGCTGCCTTCTCCTGGCCTGAAGCCAGACAGATATGCAGGGACAACACTGTGTACTTAATAAGTAAATCTTTCTTTTTAAATGTACTACATTTTGCTTCTTTTATTTTTTTGAGATCGTAATATAATCACATCATTTCCCCTTCCCTTTCTTCCCTGCAAACCATCTTGCACAGCTCATACCTTTCTCCCTTTCAAATATATGCCTTTTTCATTTATTATTGTTACATGCACCTATGTTTAGATTTATAAATATATATTCCTAAATACAGCATGCTCAATCTGTATAAGGTTACTTTATGTATATTTACAGGGCTGACCATTTGATATTGGATAACCAGTTGGTGTAATCTCTCCTGGGAAAGACTATTTTTTCCATTCTGAGCATTCCTTAGTTGCCTGTAGTTCCTTGAGTAGGGTTGAAGCTTTGTGGCCTTTCCTTTATCTACTTTGCCATGTCTATTGTCATTCTCCTTGTGCATCTAATGTTTAGGCAGTCACTTTTTATTTACTTTTATTTTAGGTTTTCTGTGTCTTTTTTCACATAGACTTTTTAAAAAGAGATTTCTTACTAGGTTGACATACAAAAATTGTGCAATACTCTTATTTGGTAATCTGGAATTCAAATCTACAATAGGTGGAGGTCAAATTTGGCTTCCAGCAATATAAGTCACTTAACTTCAATGAACATATTACTCAAGAGTAGAGCCAATTTCTATGAAGCAAATGTCCTGGTAGAAAATTAAAGCAAAAACGTTTTAAAGTCCCAAAGATGATAGGCTTGGTAGTACATATCTATAATCCCAGCATTGAGGCAAGAGGCTAGAGAGATTGTGACCTTGGCTCACAAATAAAACTCAGGAGCTAATGAGATGGCTCAGCAGTTGAGAGCACCTACTGCTCTTAGAGAGGACTGGAGTTGGTTTCCACTGGAGGATCACCACTATCAATAACTACAGTTCAAGGAAATCCAACATCTTCTTGCCTGCTGTGGTACAAAAACTCTTGTACACATATGCAACAATAACTCTTTCTGCCAGCTCCATCAGTTATGCTGCCATGTTAGGGCCCCCAAATAACACACAGAGATTAATATTAGTTACAATTCTCCTGGCCAATGACTAGCATTTCTTATTTGCTAGCTGAGTCTAAATTATCAACCATAACTACTAATCTATATATTTTTATAACGACTTATCTTACTGAGGATGCCAGCCTTATACGTCCTATTTTCCTAGGATCACATGGCGACTGCCCTCTTTTCTACATTTCCCAGAATCCTCCTTCTCTCCTAGTCCCACCTAACTTGCTTCACTGATGGCCAGCAGTGCTTTATTTATCCACCAATAAGACAAACATACACACAGAAGGACCTCCCCCATCACACATATCCACACACACACAAACACACATACATATAACCAAAAACAAGCAAATAAATAAAGGACTTTTAAAAAAAAGTCCTGAAGGAAGCAGTGTTTGCATAAAAATTGTAAACAAATCCTTACCAACCACCAACACATCACCTTCTTGGCAAAAACTATGAGGTATTACAAGAGAGAATTACTGGTGTACTTCTGAACATCATTGCCTTTTATCTTTTTTTGTTTGGTCTGATTTCTTTGTTGCTGCTGTTGTAGTTTGTTGCTTGTTTTTTGTTTGTTTGTTTGTTTATGTACTGAAGCCACACTAAACATATTCCACACCACTGAGCCACAACCATAGATGGATAAAAGAGATAGATGATAGATAGATAGATAGATAGATAGATAGATAGATAGATAGATAGATAGATAGATAGCTATGGATATAGATATGGACAGAGAGAAAATGTGTATTTTGAGAAATGACAAATTGTCTCATTCTAGGTGTAAATAAGAGCAAATTAATAAACTGTGACTGCAACTGTGAGGTAAAAACTGGAAGTCTGATTGGGAGCATTGATTATCAGATTGCCTTAATTGATAATAACTGTGGAATCAAACCTCTGGACATATTTCTGAGGAAGTTTCTAGATAATTTTCACTACTGATAGAACAACTATCCCAAAATGTGAGAAATGCCATTCCATTCACTGGAGTTAAATAGAAGGAGCAAGGAAGCTGAGCAATTATGTTCATCTTTCTGCTTCCAGAATGTGGATTTAGGGTAACTTGATATTTCAAGCTCCCACCAGCATGCCTTCTGCACTATTCTTTGGAAGTATGAGACAAAATAAATATTTTCTCCTTTGACTCACTTACGTGTGTCTTAATTCCAGAAAAAAGAAAAGTGACTATAAGAAAAATTAGTACTAATAAGTGTGTCTGGTGTTGTAACAAACTTGAACATGTAGTTCTTAGGTCTTTAGTAATAGTTTGCAGAGGAATGGAGAAGAATATTAGATTCTCATTTAAAAACCCTAGCATCTGGGAATATAGTTTAATGAGCCAGTATGGTGGGTGTTTGGAAGATCAGAGTGCCAAGAAATACATAGAAATTGGGTTCCCAACTCATCATGATTCAGAGTGAAAAAAGACTGTTGGAAACTGGGCTAGATCCACTTCAAACTATAGAACTAATTCGTTTGGTGTAGAAAATTTCAAGACAAGGTAGCATTCATGCTGTGGTGTAGCATGGCTCTTTCTTGCTGCTCACAACCAGATTTACAGTGAAAAAAAAAAAACAAAACAAAAATAGAGCATAAAAATATTTATGGTTTGGTAAGAAAAAGATTGTGAGAATCTTTAATATTGCTGATATGAGAAATTAGAGAGCAGCTGTAAAGAGAAATCTGGAACCTTTTATTGATATGGCAGGAAAGGGGTCTTGACGGTTAGATCCAACTAACCTAGTGTAGGCCCCATATTTTTAAAAACTGAATTAGTTTGAAAGGAGAGAGATTAAACTGATGCTTCCACTATATATGATCCTTTCTTACAATCAACCACTCAGTATGTAAAAGATGACACAACTGTGGTTCAAGCAGAGAAGTCTCTATACTGGTTTGGGAACAAAACTGGAAAGCATCATCTATGTTGTACTAGTTTGTTGCAAGTTCTAGGGATTGTATTGTCTTGGACCATAGTTCTAGAGCACTGTGGTAGTATTGTATTTCCTGACTGATGGTCTTAAGAAGCCACTATATAAAGATGAAACCTAACGTACAGTGGATACACCAGAATGATGCAGATACAAGGACCACAGGACTTCTGTCTTGGAAAGCTGTGGGCATGGAGGTGGCTGGCAAAGGGAGAGGTTGTGTATATCTCAGAGTGGAGGAACTGATGATGTGGAGCTCTCCAAGCCCTTTGGAAGGCAGATGACTCCAGCATGAATTCCCAGTACCATAAATGGAACAACATGAGTTGATGGTCACTGTGCTTGGCTTTCGGTATGCTTTGATCTGATTATTCCTTGCTACATTTTCATTCTTCTTTTAAATGGGAATGTTTAAACTAGCATTCTATGGTAGATTAAAGTATAGAAGTTGGACTTCATTTTTTATTATTTCTTATATTTTCGGGGCCCACCATAAAGAGTTACCATTGAATATCAAAAGAAATTTCAGACATCTGAAGTGTTAGGACTGTTACAGGAACTTTAGAATTGATTAAATATATTTTTCATTAGATGATGAAAGTAAACATCTGGTGATCTGATTGAAATATTATGATTTAAAATGATATAATTGGGTGCCAAGTTTCCAAAGAGTAGAGTTTTGATGACTATTTTTTATTGTCAAATGGATGTGATTGGGAATTTCCATAGAAGCAAGCCTTTGGATATGTCTAGGTTAGGTTAATTGAAAAGGGCTATGTACCATAAATGTGAGCATCACCATGCCTTTGGTTGGGAGTCTGTACTTAAGAGAAGAAAGGGACATAAGCAGGATAGCATCCCTCTTTATTGCAATTGCAATGTTATTGTTTGCCTCACATCTATCTCACCATGACTTTCCACCATGATGGACTGGACCCTTCAACTGTGAACCAAAATAACTTTTCATCCTCAAGTTGCCTCTTCTCATGTTTGATAATAGTAATGAGTAACCTAATAGAGGACAAAATGAAAAAAAAAAGGATGCAAGGAATAGTGGATGGGACAGGAATTAGGAAAGGAAGATGGAGAAACTGTATAGGCTCAGTTGGAAAAAACTCTCAAGAACAATAAACTAAATGGAAAAGTATCTGGTACAAAGTCTATCCCTATGGATGCAGATAAAAAAATGGGAAAATCCTTTTATACCTTGTGTGTGGCTGTGTGGCTAAGGATCACCAAAAGTACCAATGTTCTGCCTTAAGGAAGCTTGAAGCCTAAGGGAGGAAAAATGATAATAAATGAAAGTGTGATGCATTTTTCTAGCTCAGTGAACTGGCTAGGACAAAAAACAATGGTAATTTGTGAAGAACAGTGATGCCAATCAAGCCATATATGAAGTCATGGTGTGAACCAGGCCTCAGTGAAGTGAGCAAGCTGTCACGAAGTTTCTAGACAGGTAAGGTGATCCAAGGCTAGTGAATAGTCCATACAGAAACCTAGACATAGATGTTCTGCATGTGTGAAAAGAACAGCAAAGAGCCTAGCATGGCAAGAGACTGAATCAGGAGATAAACGAGAGAGGCAAGAGAGGAAGCAGGCATCACACTGCATAGAGGTTACAGAGAACTCACGATGGTACTCTGGGGTGGAAAGACATTAGAGTGTTTTGAACAAAAGAGTGACATGTTGTGACATCTTGAAAGGGATTCCTGTGCTGCCTTCAGGTAACTAGATGGCAGAGTGACAAGGGTGAGAGCAGGAGAACAGTGAGGAGGCAGTTTTATAGGTATTTTCCTCTGTGGGATCATTGCTGGTATAACTTGCCAGGTAACAAAGGGAATTAGGTATATTTTGTTAACCAAAGTGACTGCAGGCAGATCATTGTCATGTCAGCTTTTTGAGGTGTTATTGAAAAAAACACTTTAAAAATAACACATACACAAGACCAAACCTCACCTAAATAAAACTCCACATTCAAACAAATGCTTTAGTCAATTATTTTCCTTCTATTCTACTGCAAATATCTATAGCTAACAATTTACTTGCTTTAAATTTTATGAATAAATTATACTATGTTATACTTTTTACATTTTTTTAAAATATTATTTATTGTATGATACTTTGCTTTCTTGTTTTGGGGATACATCATCTACCAGTCAATGCATATTTTAATATCAATATAGATATATCATCCAATGATTTAATATAAGAAGGTTCTCAGTTCCATGACTAAAGAAGTAGAAGTAACCTTTGCTGCAAACTATGGCGATTTCAAGTATTTATATGGTTTAATAATGACCAAGATTGGTTTGGGCACGAATGACTCTGAATAGACTTTTGGTTGGCTCTATCATCATTTCTTTCCCTGAACCCCTTCATTACAAATCCAGTAGACAATAAAAAGATATATGTAGGGGGGAAATATATGGAGTTCCACCTACATATTTTAAAAATAGTAGAAGAAAAGTTTTGTTCAAGGTATTATACTGCCATTTGATTACCTATGTGACCTTTATGTACATGCATTTTTCTTGTAATTTTAAAATGAGATCCTACAAAACTCATATTGGCACAATCAAGTGAGGAAATTGTAGTGCCAAGGAAATCTACACTGTGATTGTTGCTAGACACTGTGATGTTAAAAATACATAGTAACTAGTGGAAATAGTGCTGGACACTAATTAAAGTATCTAAATGACTTGTCATTATTAATAACCCTGGATTTCAACAAGGAGCACTTGCTATGAAAGTTCTGTAACTATCCTGGGCACAGCATGACAATATTTTAAAAATATGTGTACCTTGAAAGAATCCCACTTGAAATAGCTGTAAGATGGTGCCAAAAAGTTACCAAGTGGAACTTAGCACAGGCTCCAAATGAAATGGGTATTTATTCTCATGACTTGTAATTAAACTAACAGAGTTTAAATTTTATTGCTTTAAAAAACATGGCATTCTTTTTTATTTTTTATTTTTGTTTTTAAAAGTACTATTCATATTTATATATCCATCCCCCTCATTCCCTTGCCCTCCCATCCTCCCATGTTCCTGAGCACCCCCTCCAATCCACCCTCAACTCCTCCCCAAGGACAGTGAGGCCTCCCACCAGGGACCTTCAAAGTCTGTCATATATTTTATACTTAATATAAATAGCATGCAAACTTTTCTATTGTGAATTTTATTCTCTCACTTCCATTCCTCCCCTTTTCTAATCTTTATTCTCTACTGCCGAATAAACAGTGCTAACAAGATTCATGACTATATCCACATTATTATTTTTTGTTGTTGTTGTTCAATTTTTGAAAAAGAATCCAGTCTCTAAAAATACTGGTTTGCTTCCATAAAATACATTATGATTCTCTGTAAGCCTCACATTATACTTGTAAGAGATTTAAAATTTTATTGAGATGCTAATCCAGGCCCCTGAGATTCCTCCTGGTTGCCTGCTAGCAACAGATTATGACTCCTTTGTGGAAGACACCACAAACAAGGTACTGATGCAAAGAAATCAGGCTGTAACTGAGCTGAGCACTACCTCCCTCTGGCTAGCTTTCCTGGACTTTGATAAGGTTATGTTAGCTGCTGGAGGACAAAAGGCATCAGTATGAATTCTATGACCCATGAGATCAACCTTCCAGGCAAGATGTATCTACTTGGGCAATAGCAGCAGTATTGTTATAGGGGTAACCAACTGATCTCTGATTGGATTTGAGATGCACTTCACAGGAGGGGATCCATTTGTGGTATGAAACCCTGAATACAAACAAATAAGCAAAGACAGCCATCAAGATCATTGGCCCTAGAGAGAAGCTGCATAGTATTGTTTTGCTAAATTGACTTAGTGTCAAGCTGTCTTCTAAATGTTTGTGTTTACACCTGTAGACAAGTCTTAATCAAAGAAGCCTGTTTTTCTAGAGAATACTTTTGAATGCAGAAACTGACTCATACTTTACAAAGCTCTACAAATAGGAGCTGAATGAGTTCTCAGCCCTAAAGGAGACATTGGCATCATAACGTCAAGAGGAGCCAAAGGTACACAAAAGCTGGAAAATAGAAGAACTGTGAAAAGTCACCTTCTGGGCAGGACACACTCATGGCAGTCATGGACTCATAGTAGTGGCAGATAGCTCCCCTGGATCTGAATAATAATGAGCCTGTTATCAGTCAGTCACAGGTGGAGAAAGGACACAAGGAACCCTTACACCAACAGCTGACCTACTTGCTACTGATAGACTCAGGGAGGATGGGAATCACTGCCTTCAATTGTGTGATGCCCACAGGCTCCAAAGGACACTTTCCATCCAGTGGCCATACAGATGGCCTGGTTAAACTAAATGGGTCACAAGATCAAATCAAAAGTCATGACCCTGAGAAAAGGATTTGTAGGGGTGAGGGAGGGTTGATAGAGATGGGAAAGGGAAAAAACAAGGGTATGGAGGAAAGAATAGCCAGAGTACATTTAGACATGCATGAAACTGTCCAAATCCTTTTAACAAGAGAAGAGAAAAGAACTTAAACTTCTTCAAAGTCAAAAGGAAAAAATACACAGATTAATCTTATTAATAATCCACCCTCTTTAAATATCATACTTGTTTTATGGTTGTTGTTTGTTCTGCATGCATGTGCCGTCATGAACTTCTGTCCCTTTTCTTCCTCCAAATTCTTCCTGCAGCTTCCTTTCAAAGGAAAATCATATGCATGTAAATACATTTGTTATTTAAAATGTATTCCAAGAATGGTTTTATTGAAGCTTATTACTAGAATGGCATTTGCATTACTAAGTAATAAGTACTTACTCCAAGTACTGTGTGCGCATGGCCATCTGGTTTAATAACACTTTCAGGACTGAGACAGCTCCCCGGGGCTCCATAACTCATTGAGATCACTGAGAGGATGACACTAAATCAGCAGACCCAGAATTTGGAGACACACCACTGCAGGATGTTCACTGGCCCTGAAAACAGCATCTGCCCTTTGGAAAGCATGAACATGGACTGTTAAAATCTTGTCCTCCAAAATATTTGATTAAGCTCTTCCTCCCAATAATCAATACGTGGGGAAAGGGCTAGATTCTATACATTCAATGCTTTGACTATTTTCCTAACTATTTTCTGACTAAATAATTTTAACAGAATAAAGAATGTTCTGGCAAAAATAAATGTTCTCATATAGATTTCCAAGGGAAAAGAAAAGGGTGCGGTGGAAGGAGCTAGTCCATTTCCGTGGGACTTGGGTAGTAGGGTTATCAATTATTATTGGACAAAGTGTGATGCAGTTGAATAAGCACCTTCCAAAACCGCTCTCTTCTTCTGAGATACTTCAGAAATACAATCTGTAAGTTTGATATTCTTGAATGCTTTACCAGGAACTTTAAAGATACTCTTGTTTATGAATGTATATGTATATAAAATGTATGAATATATAAAATTATGATATGTGTACATACCTATATGTTCTTCCTAAAACTCCCAGGGACAAATAGTTTGCTTTTAAAGAGATTTATTCTTGATAGCTATGATTAATAGTCTACGGAAAAGCTCATATTTGGAAAGGTATATACCCACAAAATACTGTTCATTCCATTATCCTGTTAGTGAAACTTTGTTACTTTTATTCCATTTCTTCTGAAGGAAAAATCAATGCACAAATACACAATGTCAGTCAGCCTCCCTCTGAGATCTTTTATGGTGACTTTACTTCCTGCCTCAAGTACATGATTAAGTAAGTGGCCTCTGTCCTTAGTGTATACAATACTCTAAAAGCCTTGCATTCTGTCCTTTAATCAGCAATGCTTAAAGGAACAACTATCCTGTGTTCTTTACATGGGTTATCATCAATACGTTTCAAAAGAATTCCTATTTTAGAAACCAAATTGCAAAAAAAGAATTATTATGAACAAATGATCTAGCTGAGAGAAATTCTTACCTGGTAGGACCTGAATAAATTATTTCCCTAATCATAAAGAACCCTGATTCTCCTATTCACTTTTGTGTTACATATTCAATCAGAAACAAAGAATCAATTTATTGTAAATGAATTGTCTCCACAAATCTTCCCAAGATTGAAACTAAAAACTAAACTTATTTAGTTATTTTGTATTGCAAACGAACCGGACCATTCCCTCTTGATTTCTCAATATCAAACAACATTTTAAAAGGATTCTAAATGGATATCTGAAACAGCATTATGGCACATATGTTAGAAAGAAAACATTAGCTGGTTAGATTATGTATATCATTGTATTTGTACTAATTTTTAAAGTATATTTATAAATAATAGTTACTATGTATAGAGAAAACTTTCATAGTTAAAAGTGTGTTGGGATTATATTTTAGTCCCTTTAAAGTAGGAATGATAGTTTCTTTTTTTAACAATAACTGTAACTAGGAAATATTTGTGTGATATTTTTGCCTGTTTGTTTCTGGGTCATGGAGACTGAACCTATGATTTCCCACTTGTTAGGCAGGAAATTTACCACTTAACTATACCATTAACCCCTTCTGTATTTTTGCTTTTGGGGGGGTTCTTATTTATATAACATTTTTCATTTATTTTTACATACTGACCACAGCTTCCCTTCCCTCCTCTTCTCCCAGCACACATTCCATACTTCCTATCTACCTTTCTCTTAACGTTTTCTTTGAAGATGAGGCATCATCACTAGATTTCCTGGGCTGATTTTGAACTAATACTGTATCCCAGGAGGCTTTCAGCCTCCTGAACTGCTAGGATCACAAACCTACCCCATCAGGACCTGAGTAAAGAATCATTTCAGAAGCATATTTTTGTTGGTTTTGGAGGCAGGGGTTGTGAACTGGATTTATTATTAAGTGTTTTATGTTAAACAGAATAAGCCAGCCCATAAAGAAACCAAATATTGAATGTTTGTTCTCATTGGTAGAAGTGGGACGGAGTTGAGTTGTCCTGTTTTAATGTCTTGTTTATTATCTATTTACTTTGAATTTTTCACACAGTATATTGTGTTTATATTCTTTACCCTTCTCAATTTCTCTGAGCGTCCTCTCCCTACCCAACACACTTCAAAAAATATAAAACCAATCACAAAATATACACACATATTCAAACAAAACAAACAAACAAACAAACAAACAAAAAAACCCGACCATGGCCATTGTTGAGCATAGGGCCTGCACTGGGGTGTGGTTGATTTATCTAATGTAACTCCATATAAGAAAACTGATTTTCCTCTTGCAGCAGCTATCAGTGGAAATAGCTTCTTGATTAGGGTATGATTTTGTACCCACTTTGCCTTCTCTGTGCTGATATGTTATCTGGTTTGAAGCTGGGCACATCTTGTGCATGCCATCACAGACCCTGTGAGTTTTTATGTGCATCTTCTTTCTTGTGTCTCGAAGACACTGTTGAGTTGGAGGCATCCACCAGCTCTGGCAATTACAATCTTTCTGCCTCCTCTTCCACATATATCACTGAACCTTGAGGGAAGAGGATTGATACAAACATTCCATTTAGGACTCAGTAATCCAAGAAGAAGCTTTTGATTCTCTGCACATGATCCAGTTGTGGATTTCGACTCCCCTCTACTGCAAAAAATAATGCATTTAGAAGAATGTTTTGAGACTATAGTAAACAAATATCCATGTAATTTTGGCTTTGGTTATGATATTAAATGACTTTTTTTTAATTGTTCAGTGGCAGAATTAGACAATATAACAGAGCTAAAGTAAAATTAAGCAAAATGAAATGAGCACTTCACAGTGGTTCTTATTTTTCAATGGATATCAGGAAGCTCTTCTTTGTTCATAAGTTAAATTATCTTTCCTTACCTTACCTTACCCACACATACACACATTCAGGTACACACACAGACACACACACACACACTCACTCACGCACTCAGGTGTATATGCACACACACACTCCCTCACTTGGGTACACACACACACACATAAAAACACTCATTTACTTGGGTATGCACATACATAGAAATAGGTATGCATATGTACATATGCACACAACTTATTCCCTTGGGTACACACACACACTCACTTGCTCTCTCATGTATACACACACAAATGCACACACTCACTTGGATGTGCCCAACCAGGAATGTATATATGGTGCTCTTATCATATGAAACTGTTTCTCTACACTGACATGCCTTTTCAACCGATAGAATTAATCCAGATAAACATTCTCAGATGTTCCTTTGTTCATATTTATACCCAGTTACACAGGCCTGTGCTATAGTTAGGTGTCCTCTTGCATTCAATTTACAAAGGCTTAGCTGCTAGCCCTTTGAACCTTTGGAAGGTAAAGGAAATTTAAGAGGTTGGCTTTAGGTCTTTGTGGGGGAAGGGAATTTCAGCTCTCCCCCAGTAGATAATAGAACCCATAACTTTTCAGATTACTCTTTTTTGTGTGCCAGCCACAGGATTGACAGGTCTCTGCCTATACTCCTGCCCCAATTCAAGCTGTAAGCTACTGGGCCAGTTGGCTATAAGACTGAGCGAAAAATCACCATTTATCTGAAGTAGTTGCTATGATAACATTAAGTTAATTAACATATGATAAATCTTTTAGATATAAATCTATTAATGTCCTTTTACTGCTAAAATACTTTCAACTGAAAAGATACAACACTCTCACATACAATTCATATGTCAATTCTTGAGCCCTAATGTGTTATAATCTAGAGATAGAGCATCTGAGAGATCGTTATATCATGAAATAAGAACCCTGAGAAATTAGTTCAGTGCCTCCATGGGGATGAAGAGAGTATCCTTCACCCTCCTCCCCATAATGAAATCTGGGAACCAGACAACACAGGCTCACCAGAGTGTGTGGTTCAGCTGAAACAAGATTTTGAACTTCTCAACCTGTAAATCATGAAGAATAAATTTTGTCTTTCGTAAGTCACCCAGTCTTCTGTATATCTTTTTATTAAATCAATTTATTTAGTTTACATCCCAACCACAGTTTCCCCATTTCCACCTCCCCTCTAACCTCCCTCCAAATCCACTCCTCCTCCATTTCTATTCAGAAAAGGAAAGGCCTCCCATGGGTATCAACAAAACATGACATTGAGTTGCAATAAAGCTACTAACATCAATGGCCTTTAACATAGCTTGTCTTATTCAATTCCTGACATCCCAGCCACATTCATGAGTGAGTTTTCTTTAGTAATTAAATCTATCCTTTTTTGTACATTCCAGATCATTCTAAATGAACAACAGAAGTTTAGTTAAAGATGGTAATATTATTTAAAGTCTTAACTAAACAGAAGTTTAGTTAAAGATGGTAATATTATTTACAGTCTTGGTGTTTATTTCTTTCAAAAATCTCAACAATTCATCTACAAATCTAAATGTGTGCTTGAAAATGTGTTAGTAGACTAAAATTATAGATTGTGCCAGTTCAATTTGAAATTATAAGTGTTTGTTCAGATTTGTAAACTTGTAATTTTCATCATTACTTCTTCCTCTCAGTGTAAGGAAAGGTGTATGAGCAGAGTACAGCTAGTCTATCTCTGGGAAAAACAAGTTTGGAAAGTGTGTTTCCAAAACAATACCATACTATTTTCTTTTTCATATATTATTTTATTTATTTGTTTAAAATCTCATACATGTATCCAATGTATCTTGATTACATCCACACCTGAAACCCCTCTTCTGTCTCCCCTTAGGATCCTACACATCAAGTCCCTCATTAAATTTTTTTTTATTAGCAATTGAGTTAATTAACCCAATGAGTCAAAATAGTACTGTCTAAATGTACACATTTGGATGGGTTCATCTACTAGAGCAAGGAGAAACTACCAGTGGTGAAGTTCCTAGATTTCCATCAAAGAGCCCACATCCAGTAAATGATGGATGCAGGTGAAAGGAATAGCCAAACATTGGGCTGAGCTCCTGGAGTTCAGTTAAAGAGAGGGAGGAGGAATCATATAAGAGCGGTCAAGATCATGATGGGGAAAATTACAGAGACAGTTGACCTGAGCTAGCAGTAGCCCATGGAATCTGGACTGACACCTGGGGAATGTGCATGGAATCAAACTAGACCCTTCAAATGTGGGTGACAGTTATATGGTTTCATCTGTTAGTGGTCTGGCAGTGGGAACAGGACCTATCTTGGGTGCATGAATTGGCTTTTTGGAGCCATGCCCTATGCTAGGATACCTTGCTCACCCTTAATACATGGGGGAGAGGCTTGGACCTGTCTCCACTCAAGGGAGGCCTTACCCCCTCTGAGGAGTGGATGGGGGCTGAGACGGAGTGAAGGTAGAGAGAGGTGTGGGAGGAGGGGAGTGAGGGGAAAGTAGGTTTGTTATGTAAAATGAAAAGCAATTAAATAAAAAAATCAATAAAAAAAGAAGTCCCCTTCCCCACCACTGATCCCAGTACAGTAGCTGCCAGTATCCCCTAGCTCCTCATCTAGGGACAGGCCTTAGGTGCCCCTCATACTCCATGTTAGAATTTTTAAATAGCTTGATCTTTTGTAGGAAACTACTGCTGCTCTGAATTCATGTGTGCAACAGCTATGGACAGCATTTAACCAAGGGCAGAGGTACCTATTGTTTATTTATATTCATTTGTGTATGTAGATCTATGGAAAGCTAAGTACATGTCAAATATAACTATGAAATTTATATGAAACTATATTTACTATATACTCAATGTGTCATATATGCATGAATATATTATATAATTATGTCCTATATATAGCTGAATATTTATATAAACAAACATTGTGCATATAAATTGGGCCAGTTAATGCAAAATACTTCAAATATACTAACAGTGTGTTGGATACCTTGTTCCAAATTTTATAAAATAAGCAGAATATCAGCTTCAATAAAACCTTCTCATAGTTGACAGTAAGTAGTTTCTATAAGGGTTCCCTGGAGCCTCCAGGGCTCATCCTATTCTATATCAAACAATAAAATGTTACTATACACTTGAATTCTCAATTTGTCACCAATGTTTATATTCAAGGTTAATTTTAAAGTTATAATATTTAAAAACAAACAAATCATACTTGTACTGATATAATTTTATTATAAAAATCCTTCTAGTTAGTTTCATTTAATTAGCATACAAGGGCAAAATCCCTAGTTGGGAGGTATATCACATACACCAAATATACACAATATGTACGTGACACATATTTACTTATGTATGTACATATCACATATATAATGTATATGTACACACATATATATGTAAACACACTGAAAACAAAACTGAAAAAGTAAAGTTCATTATTGTAGTTCCTTCCTTATTAAGATACTTGTGGTCCCTAGAAACAAACTTGTTTCCTGGAGGCTGCTTCCATGGAGATCTGCAAAGCATCTCTCTAAGATGCTACTGAAAAAGGTATCGGCAGTTTTTAATTGAGTCTGTGGAGAATGTTTCCAAGTCAAAAATATTTAAATAGCTCTTAATGCCAGTGGGTATAAGCAAAAAGAATGTTGTTATTGTTTTATTTTGAGCTATTCATGATCTGAGTTAACAACAAATCATTTCAGGAAATTCTTTTGAAGTTTGATTTCTAAGAGAGCTTTGTTAATCCTTGTCTTCCTAGAACACATTGAAAGCATCATCACTTGATGGGTTGCTTTTTCTCATGCCCTGCTGACCAACTGCCAGTTTTCTTAGGATGACAATCTCAGAATAGTTTCCAGGCTTTCTTTTTCTCTTCTTTCAATCTGGGACACAGAAAAAAGTAGTGTGGAGGGGTAACATATTTGTCCTGAGGTCCACTCATTCAACTCCACTTCTTTTCCTTTTCAGATCAGTGAGTTAGAGAATCACTCAATTTTTCTGTTTATTTTGCATAAAGTTGGCCTCCTCTGTCTTTCAGTGACATTCCTTAACTGATTATAAAGCACTTTTAATTGTTCTTTCTTCTCCTCAGGTTCACACAAGCCAAGTTGTATTGTATGGTGACATCTCTGCCCCAAACTTAGGAGATTTCTTCACTCCATTGATTAAACTTGTACTGCATAAGCTTTTGTTCATGAAAACTTCCTTAAGTGGGCCTCTTCTTTACTTGAGGTCAACCCTTTGGGCAATTCCCTGTATCCTACGGGAACTCCAACCTGCATGTATCTCATGTACGTGGCTGGTTTCACAGAGCTCTTGCTTGTATTGTTGCTCTGTTATTTCATCTGTTACTACTCAATGCAGCACTTCACAGTTACAAATTGCCATACTTGGGCTAGCATAATTTCAGTGGAGCTCTTGTAACCTCAGAAGATACGAAAACATCTGCTCCAAAGAAGAAATAGAAGGCTGCGTTCTTCAGGTTACATTATTCATTTAACATGATAGACATCACTATTTCCCCCCACTGCTCTCTTCTTCCTGTATCTTCCTGTTCAGAGGCAGGATTGTGCTATCACCCTCTTGACATAATTGGGACCAAGCAATATAATTGGTCTAATAATTGTGAACAAAAGTGAATGTAATACTTTCAGATAAAATGTTAACTTCTGATAATTTATCCTTCCTCACCTCCCTTGACATTTCAGAGACAGAAGCTCTGTGCTGTACATATATACAAAGTAAAAGTGCATGAAAATTCATCAAAGCAATTGAGTTTACATGAAACCTGAATGATCTATGGAAAATAATCCATGACATTTTAAGTCATGGGGATTATTTATTATTACAGCATTGCCTAAAATATCCTAACTGATATATGAATAGATTGCCAGAAATCAAAATGGTATCCAATTCTATTATATCACCCATGTTTGGAAGTCTCTCTAGATAGCATATGGCCTGAATTTTTTTAGTCTGTGTATACTTCCTACTTGGTTGAATAAAGATAGATTTAGCAATTCCTATAGGCATAAAACTGGGCACATTGAGGATAAAAATGACAAAATATCAAGCAATGATCTCTAATGTGGTGAAACTGAGATAGCTGTGTGAAAGGGCCTCAAATCACTTCAATAAATGACACACATATAAATGGTAAGATCCATAAAATAACCAAGAGTCTAACACAAGTAAGATATGGTCTGATGTTCTGCCCTGATGTGCCTTTAATTTTGGCTCTAAGGGATTTAAAGACAGAATATCCAACAATGGCTTGAAATATAACTCAACAGTTAAGAGCAGCTGTTGTTTCTCCAGAGGACCCACACTGGGCTCAATTCCCAGCACCAACATGGTGGCTCACAAATATTTGTAACTCTAGCCCCAGGGGATCTGACACCACTTTCTGGCCTCAAAAACACTGCAGACTCATTGTGCTAAGGCATACATTCTGACAAAATACCCTTACACATACAATAAAAGGAAAAGGTAACAATTATTTTGGTTTTGGTTTTCAAAAATAAAGAATAGCCATGAGAAATACTGAGGGTCTGAACATGACTCCCCAAGAGCAGAAAGCACTGTATTAATGAGCAAAGAAACGGAAAGAGTGTGTGACTATAGCTATGGAGTGTCATGCTGCCAGTCAACTGAACTTTTAGTAGAGAGTGGAATGGATTCCTAGCTTTCTCAAACAATTTCTGTACAGAAAGAACATTTGATATTAGCCACAGTGAACTTTCTCTCAACTCAGTCATTTCCTGGAATTTCTTGAAGTCAGTTAGAAAATTCAGAAAACAAGTCAGGGACCTAAAATAAAATGCAAACCCTGTTTATACATGAGTTTATGGAAAACATTAACCAGGAAGAACAGAACATTTTTCTAAAAAAAAAAAAAAAGATTTGGTTGTGCTCCTTGACTGTTTCAGTTGACTTCAGGTGGGAATTCCTTCCATGACAGTGGAGAAATTGTTGTAAATTGTAATCTTAAATCACACCTGCCAGAAACAGAATATTGTTATTTCAATCCAAATTATTTATTCTTTTACCATTTGTCTCAAATGGTATTACTCCATAGATGCTATAGGGGATGAAAGTGGTAAGTTTAGCATTTTGCTGCAGTAATACACTAGACCAAATATCATTAATTAGCCTTATACAATGACCTTGGAGAACAAGTGGAAATAATTGGATAGCTTTCCCGATAGTCGCCCAGATTGCTTGTAAATTTTTATAGGCACTTTGCTATTTTAGCTTTTGCTTCACTCTATCAGCTTCTAACATCAAGATTTGTCATCAAGGATTAGATAAATGGTGCTCTTGTTGATTTGTTTTATGAAGAGAAGAGAGGAATCTGGAAAAAGAAGGTGAAAGTAGTATAAGTTTTTTTTTCTTTCATCTTTGCAGTTGCCCTTTGTTGTTTTGAGTCTGAAGGGCGTGGCTGGGTGTGTGTATGTGTGCATATGTGTCCACTCTTGTGTGTATATGTATTCATGACTTATGAGATTTCTTTAGTTAGCCATTCAAGTTACTGCAGTGACCCAAACGAATGTGTATTGTTAAAAATTCTGTTAGGAAATTAAAAAGTAGTTGTTTTATATTGAGTGCTATGGGAAATGTGTACTTATTTATTCATTTTCTTTAAAGTGTGCCACTTGCTTCCACACTTTAGGTATTGGTGGCTCATAGACTCATGCTCATTTGATGTTGTGGAGTACATCTCCCTTTTAAATTGTGAAGATAAAATATAAGGCAAGCTCCAAGGGAATTTGGGACCACTAGGTAAACAAAAATGCATGAGCCTTCATGTTGGTCTCTTTGTATATATTTGAGGGATTTTGCAAGAGTTTGTTGATTGAAAAAAGAAGGAAAAGAGAACACATGGCTTTAGCTTATCATTATGTCTAAGGTTACGTTTCAACTCATTCATATTTGTCGTTATGCTTCTGAGTATAACAACTATTTTAATCAATTACATTAATTCTTTACCAATTTTATACATGTACATAATGCATTGTAACTACTCTCCTCCCCTTTATCTCCATCAGTCCCCTTCATCTTTCCTACAAGTCCTTTCCCCATATTTGTACCCCACTTAACTTTAAACAGGGCCCTCTGTGTCACCATTGGAACTTAGTGGATTTATTTATTGTTGTTTTTCCTTAAAATTTTAATTAATACATTAAAATCTAAACATGCATGTTATTGAGTTACTGTGATATATATGTATATATGTACATATATGTGGATATAAGAAATATGTTTATACATGTATATGCATATATATATCCATATATACCAAATCATCTATGTATGTTTAAATTTGTGTCAAATGTAAAACTGTTATAAATATATTGTTAATTCACTTTATATACACTCTAAACAACAATGTACTTATCCTCCCTCTAATCCATTAGGTGATTTAAAATAGAAAAGTGAAGAAAAATAAAATTTGGAGTTTCCCCACATATTTACCACTTCTAATGTCCTCCTAATGCTGAATATTTTAAGAATTTCCATCTCAAGTCATTCCTCTTCGCATGGTCCATGAGATCTAAGCATCATTTTCTTCCTACCTTCATTATAAAAAATCAATTAATATATTCATTGTATAGACTCACTGTGTATATGCTTATACTTGAGGTTGTCAGAGTCATATAGTATATGTGGCCATCATAATATAATCTGAAGGATTGGTTCTCTATTTCCACAATGTGAGACCTGGCAACTGAACCCAGTCAGTCTTGGCAGAAAGCACTTTACCTGGTCAGCAATCTCATCAGTTCCCTATGGCCCTCTTCATTTCTCAGCATTATCCTGCATATGTTTTATATATAATTTACAAGGATTTAAGCTATATTTTGTTCTTTCACATGAAATTTACAATGAATTTGTTTCTCATGAAAAAAAAGTTGTGGTTTTAACTAAGGTCACATTAAGTTTAGTTGAATAATTTTACTTTCTTGTAACTATAATGGGGTACAATTTGCTTCATAAGGTCCTTCAATATAGTTTGTTAAGTAGGTGTTTATTTTTTTATGTTTTTGTTAATGCAAATATTTTCTCCTCGTTTTAAAACTGATTATAGGTGACTTATGGAAGTTCATATCTTTTCTGTGTATCTGTGATGAAACTTTATTCAACCCCTTTATCAATAAATTCTCTTGGACTTTGCTTGTGAATTATCATATTGGTATGCAAATATATACTCTTGTACCTTCCAGTTTTTATGTCTCATATCTTTTCCTATTCTAAATGTTTTTTTTTGCAGAACTATGATAATGTAAAGATGCTTGGACCTCATCACTAGTATTAAATGTAATTTGTTTATAATACTTTTTATTTAAAAGATTGTATTACTTTGCAGTTAAATTATTTCACGAAAAACAACACCTCATCATTTTTTCCTTTTAGTTTTAATCAAGAATAAACAGAAAAAATAAAAGCGCTTTAAGAGATACTAATAACATCTTCTATAAAACATCAATAAATATCCTTACATTCACACTATTAAAAGTTAGTTCAGGGGCTCTAGAGATGTCTCAATGATTAAGAGATCTTGTTATTCTCAAAGAGGATTCAGATTTGGTTCCCAGTCATGCATGTAAATAAAAATAAATAAATCATTTTAAAATCTGTGAAATGTTTTACACTCCTGTAAATAAAAAGTGATTTCAACTGAGAAGAGCAGATTTAATAACAGTTACATTTGATGACCAGAGTTGTTCTTCAGTACAACAGTTATCATGAAATGAAAGGGTGTTAGCCCTGTGTTAATGACCCTGAATTCTATGTGCATGGACTGTATGTATCTATTTATATTATCAATTTGGTCAGCTTAAATAGTCAATATTTGATTTTTATATCGCAAATAAAATTTTACTGTTTGTTTTAGTAAGATAGTATATAAACATGCTTCAGTGAAACTCAAACCTTATGCCAGCTGGAGACTTCATGACCTTAAGATCCTTGTGGAAATTAGTCAAGCACACAAATTTAATGCCTGAGAATTTCACAAGGATTCTGCTAATTTCTCATTTTAAAGCATAGTTTAATTCCTTCATCTGTATTGAAGGTCATAGTCTGCAACCATGTCACAAGTAGTACAAATCTTAGACTTTTTGTCTTATCAGACAGAATTCCTCGCACCAGTAATTTCCTAAGTTGGCTTGTTGGGTTCAGGTCACATCAATTTCCACACTGAATTCTGCTAACTTACAGAGGAATTTGGCTATTTTTCCAATATTTTTCCTTCTACTCTCTTGAATTTCATTTACAAGTCTCATTTTCGTCTCCACATTTGAAGTAATATGTAAAAGTAACAACTTTTTTCTTTTTCTCTCATATGAAAAATGCACCACTTTGTAAAAACAATGTGTAGCTGTTTTTTAACTAACAAAGAATGTTCACGAACTTCTTACGTTTGTGTTCTCCATCATTTCTCTACAGCTTATTTGGGTTGGTGATAGTTTCACTACTCCACTTTTGAAAGCTGTCTGGTAGTGCTGGAATGAAAACTTCTTAACTTTCATGGAGCTTTATCATGTCTAGAAGAAAGCTAGTCATTAAAAATAATACTGTAAATCATATTTTCAGAGCATTAACCTAGAGAAGAACATGGCAGAAAATCAATAGTGCATGCGGCTTGATGCCTTTTCATGTATCGATTTACATGTCATTTGTCTGCAATTATTGTTTAAATACAATTCACTCTGCTAATAGGAAACAATTATCACTATTGCATGCACTGTTTGGACTCCCACGTAAATGGTTTATAGCAATTTTACTGTTACTTTCACTTGCAATAGTAAAGAATGTTTCAACACAAATGGAGCACAGAATCTACTTGCATACCGCAGTAATCAGTATTCAAGTATGCAATTTTCCAAAGATCCTCCTATGACCAGTCAGAAGACTGGACAAGCCTTTCCTGTGACAAGAGAGCACATGTGGATGATCTGAAAATGGATAGGATCATGGTGACAAAGGCACTAAACATGAATGTCTGTGGGCTTTTTTTTTTTTTTTTAAGATTCTATTTAACCTGTATTAAGTGCCTACAAAGGAATCTCATGCCAAACCAGAGATCCTTTACCCTGTGATATGGCCCCTAAATTACCCCCTAGACTGAAGAGATGAGTTTGTTCATTGACTTCTCTCACTACCTTCAAACTGGAAGCAGTAATCAGATGCAATTATTAGAAGTCCTGACTTCATCATTCTTACCCAAGGGTGAAATGGCCTAGAGTCAGTGCTTCCAATTATGTTAGGTAGCCCAGAAAGAGACAAGCTGATTTATAGATAGCTGTGCCTGGTTCTGTCCCAAAGGCTTCAGAGGAGACTTCCGGAAGAGAGGCTGAGTCTCCCTACCCAATGCCTCTCAGCTCTGCCACAAGCCACACAATTAAATAAAAGGCCGAGTCTTGGAGGCTCCTTTCCTCTTTCACATTTACAGTCCATTCTTAAATCATTCTGACATCAATATGAACATTCCATGGGCACATTTACATGCTCTCATTAAAAGATGGAAATTAGAAATGAAGGAATAAAGTAATCACTACAGTACCCCACAAGAACTACCCACAGAAATAGCAGGCGCCATGTCAACTTTAAACCGTTCAATCTGAAACTCTCAAAATGCAAGTTCCTTTTAGGAAATCTATATCAGAAGCGTGTTCGGTCACATACAACATCTCCCATGCTGCTATGATCAATTGAAATCATTCTTCCTATTTGGAGCTTTTCAAATAGCTTGCTAGGAAATTCTTCTCTTTGACAATCCTGTGAGGAAGTCAATACGGAAAAGAATAAAGTGGAACAAACAAGTTGCCCTGCTTATTGCTTGGTAGAAGGTTGACTCATGCATGTTCCCAGCCCTGTGCCAGCTCCCCCAACACAGACACATACATGCATACCTACACACATGCTCTGGGAATGCTGATTTTTAAACAACCCCTTATCATTTCAGACACAGTGCAATATAGAACTCATACCCAAAGAAACACCACCTTTATTTTTCAAGGATATTAATCATTCCCACAGAAAAGATAGAAGCTGAAAGTAAAAATTTTCTTTCAATACAGTAGGGTATAGCCCAAATATTTTTTGAAACCTACCGAACAATTTTGCAATTTTGAGAGGCAGGGGCAGTCAGATTCACTGTTTGCATGTTTTTATAAGACCCACTCTAGATTTCTGGTTTTGAAATAAATTAAAAGGCTGCATGAGAGTCAATCTTCTTCAGAGAAAGTTCCAATGACAAGTAAAGAGAGTTAGATAATTTATAGAGAGAAACACAGAATTTATAAAGCCTGACTTGTGCAGAAAGAATACAACAAAAACTTCACATTCTACTACTGAAATGTGATGGCAAAACTAGAATTTTATAACAGTGCAAAAAAACCTTTTCTTACAATGCCCCATCGCCTTTATATTCCTTATTTAAATGTTTCTTTGGTAAGGGTATCAGGAAACCACAAGGAGGGATACCAAGGAGGGATGCTGGACTTCCAATGAGTTTAATATAAGGAAGTTATACCCAAAGCCTTCTTTATCATCCTGTCATGCCAGAATACACCATATTTCTTGAAAACTATGCCTCTACAATCAACCAATTCAAGGGCAAACTTCTAGAAAATAAGGAAGCAATTATAAATCTAGAAAACATCCAAAGAAAGTAATATAAAAAAGCAGTATCCAACTTTGCTTGGGGATAAACTAAGTCTTGCTTTGTTTACGTGTGTGCTTTAAAAAATGCAGGAAGCACAAATATAATTAATAAATATTAACAATAAAAATTTATCCAGTTCATTCATCACAGGGAAGGACATAAACGTCATGATACATTGTAGAGACCACTTTGAAATTCAGCTCTAGCATACACTCAGCCAGGCCAGTTTACAAAATGCCCCAGGCCTGAGGAAGCTTCATTCTTATGGACATGAAGTAATTTTAGAAATATTCAGGGCAATGTGTCCATTAAAGTGCCTATCAGTCTAAAGGAATAATAGACATCTGTGAAGGCTACATGGAGAAAGATGTTGCTAAACTAGGTATTCTGAATGAGAACATAAGTGAAGCCAGAAAAGTTGGGAAATGATCCTAAAGGAAGTAACAAATATTGCTCACTTGGAGCCAGAGATTGACTAGGACGGATGATTAGAAAAAGAGATAAGGTACCCCACAGAAGACAGGGAACAAGAATTGTAAGAGCCAGAGTAGTTGATGACATGACAAGAAAATTACCCACAGAATCAACTAAGCAGGGCTTATAGGGGCTCACAGAGACTGAAGTGACAATCATGGAGCCTACATGGGTCTGCACTAGATACTCTGTTAGGATTCAGGCCTTATGCTGTCCTTCCCCTTGTCAACTGGCAGGATGCACCCGGAAGTACCCTGGCCTGCCCTGGTTCTATGGATACTACATAGAAGAAGCAGGTACAAAGGTCCTTTTAAAGCCACAGAAACAGCTGACCTGAGCAAGTGGGAGCTCATGACTCCAGACTGACAGTTGGGGAACCTGAATGAGATCAAACCAGGTCCCCTGAATGAGGATGTCAGTTTGGGGACTTGGGCAGTCTCTGTGGCCGCTGGCCGTGAAACCAGTATTTATCCCTAGTGCATGAATGGACTTTAGGAGCATATCTCCTATGGAGGGGTACTCTCTCAGCCTAGATACCTAGGGGAGGACCCAGGTCCGGCCCCAAGTGATGTGACAGACTTTGTTGATTCCCCCATCGGAGGCCTCACCCTCCCTAAGGAATGGATGGGGTGGGATAGGGGGTTGGTGGGGAGAATGGGAGGATGGGAGGGAGAGGGAACTGGGATTGGTATATAAAATAAGACTGTTTTAATTTAAACAAAAATTAATTTTAAAAAAGAGGCAAACTCTGCCCACTTTTGCTCTCTCTTTCCTGCTGTTCCTCTGAAGAGGCAGACAGAACTTTTCCTCTCTTCTTCTTCTTCTTCTTCTTCTTCTTCTTCTTCTTCTTCTTCTTCTTCTTCTTCTTCTTCTTCTTCTTCTCTTTCTCTCTCTGTCTCTCTCCCTCTCTTTCTCTTCTCTCCCCTGTCTCCATTCCCTTTTTCCCACTCCCTTCCCTTCCCCCAATAAAACTTCCTCTTAAGCTCTGTCTGCCTGGTTGTCCCTCGCCACCGTGGCATCTGCCATGGTCTCACCACATGTATTGTAACATACTCTGCAAATATGTTATGGTTGTGTACTTTTGTGGGATTCCTAACACTGGGAGTGGAGGGGTGTCTTTGACTCTTTTGCCTGCTTTTGAAATCCTTTTCCTCTTACTGGGTTGCCTCATCCAGCCTTGATATGAGGGTCTATGCCTTTTCTTATTGGAACTTGTTATGCTGTGTTGGGTTGATATCCCTGGGAGGCCTCCTCTTTTCTGATGGGTAACAGAGGAGGAGTTTATCTGTTTATCTGGGGGCATGGGAAAGGTAGGAATGAGAGTTGGGGAACTAAAAGGAGTGGTGGGAGGGGAAACTACAGTCAGGAAATAATGTATGGTAGAAGAATAAATTAAAAAGAAAAGACAAAAGCAGAGATGAGGTTGACTGTAGTTTTAGGAAGAGATTAGTCAAATATGAAAGGTAGTAGAGTTACAAGATCTCAGATTCCTGCTTCTGCTACTTTGTCTGTGTGGCTGGTGTACTTCTTCACCAGGATGGACTCTTACACTCTGTAACCATAAGCCAAGATAAGCTTTCCCCTCTCTAAGTTGCTTCGGGTCATTTTGTTTTATGACAGAGAAGTAAAAAATAGATCACGTATCATTTGCAATCACAAAAGTATATGCAACAAGACTTTCTCTGATGGTGCATGAAGTAGGACAGAGGGGTAAGAAAAAACTAAGGCAAATAATCAGCCAGTGCTAAAAGGAATAAAACCAGGTCCTAACTGAATGGGAATGGGAAGGCCAGTGGACAAGAAAGCTAGTTTCAGAACCTGATGCATGATTCGCTAAACACATTTTGATTGTTTATTTTAGTAGAGACCATGATGGGTACATTACTTAGCAATTTACAGAAGACCAGGCTTAAGAGGTAGACATAATAGGCTTTGTGATTAGGTCAAGGTGATAATTATGTATAAAGAATTGAGTGATGTGGGAAGTAATACTATTTACAGAGCCAAAATCCGTGTAAGATATGGGCTCTGTTTGGGGTTGGTTGAAGGTGTTTTGTGTTATTCAAAAGGAAAAGACTAATGGTTGAAGATATTGATGTGACATTGACAGAAGAGATCTAGCCTGGGCATCAAGACTTGTAATTAGCGAAAGCCATGGAAACAACATTTAATAATTCACTGGGGTGGGGATAAATGTGGTTAGAAAAGAAAACCAAGACAGAAAGGGCATTAAGCCAAAACTCTGAAAACCCAACCTTTCAACAAAGAAGGAAGAAGAAGCTGCAAAGGGGAATGGGGAAAAAATAACTCCCAAGAAGGGAAGCCAAGAGGTCATGCAAGAGCTGGAAGGATGTTCATCAGTGACAATGGCTGAAGACCACTTCTAGCTCCAATGGGCAACTGAGACTAGGAGAAGCTGTTGCTAGCTGTGCCTCCTGAAAGGACTAAAAGGTCAAATGACAATAGATTGAGATGATACCTAGGAAAGCAGGTCTGTGTGTACAAATTAGTGATTCCCAAAGGTTAAAGCTGATGCTTCATCAAATTTCTGTAGATCAGAATAAAAGTGCCTCCAAACTAAAAACATTAGTGCTATTTTAAGGAAATTAAATTATTTAATAAAAGCATCACACCAAGTTAAACTTTCCTTATTTTCTTCTTTGCATATATTCACTTATAAGATGGTGATAATAGAAGACATGAATAGTTGCCTTCAAATATTTTTCCTAGCTACATTTATATACTTGTTCAGCTATTGCCAAATGTAAAATGCAATGTTACTTTTGAACTATCAGTTGTGAGATTCTAAAGGGACAGGTGTCTTGAAGAATGTCTCAGCAGTCCCTGATGGATTGGGAGGAGGTGGATTGAAGGGGAATGATTCTTGTCTGGCCAAAGCACTTGCTCCATTCTGAGTTTAAAGCACAGAGCTGAGGGGTCAGGAGAAAGGAGTTTGCATTTTTGTCTTTGGCAGTTTCATTATGTTGTCAATTATTATAGTGCAGTGTTCTAATAGAAGTTTCATCATGCATTCAAATTGGAGAGAGGAATCATTTAGCCGCCACAACAAATTGAGCTCAGCAGGCTTCATTTCACGAACTTCTGCAGTGTCAAGTGGTCAGTCCTTCAGTTTTAATTTCTAGATATATGAGATGCAAATTGCGTGATCTTTTCTCCTTTGATAGTCAAAGCAAATGGGTGCAATTACAATCTTATATAGCCTTAACTGGGAGGTAAATAACATTATCAATTTGGGTTGCAGTAGGGTAAATCACAAAGGAAAGATTAATTGTCTTGTAAAGGTATTGTATTATTTTAATTGTTCGCATCACTCAAGCTCTTCTAATTATAAAAGTAAATACCAGCCAGGGCAGGTTTTGCTCTTTTACAATGAAAAACCACTAAACATTTGCATAAATTATACCTTTTCAAATATTTAAATTTGATAAGGCCAACAGCTAGTTTATACCCGTTCTTTTTTTCTGAAATTACATTTCCCAGACATCAAATGCATTTCTTTTTATTAAAAGTGAAAAACAATCTATTAAATCATACAAATATTTCAACACTCTGCTGCTACAATCAAGTCTTTCAGTTGACATCCCCATAGCCTGCTATTGTTTAATGGTTTCCAAAACCTAAAAGGCTTTTCTCTATCAAATGTATTTCTTGTGTCCTTGTAGCCTGGTGATTTATTTTAAAACTCAGTGGAGATTACTTACAATTCCCTGGTTTTCTTCCTTCAAGCAGCAGCTGTCATTTCTTGTACAGAACATTTCCCCTTCCATCTTCCTGATTAGTGATCTGTCTCTGGATAAATTTAGTTCTACTAAACAATCAGAATCAGGTCCTGCTTCCCAGAATTCTATCCTACTTGCAAAAGAAAAAGAAGAAAAGAATCTGACACTCTCGTGGCCTGATATCTCATCAAGAGATATGTGCTAGATGAGTACACCAAACAGTGCTTCCTTGGGGGCTGGGAACATGGGAGCATCGCTCAATAGGAAAGTTTTAAGAAATCAGCTCAAAAACCTGGACTTTCAACCAGAGCGCCCACATAAATACATAGTGCAGATGCACACCCACTTCCATCAGCACTGGGTAAAGGTAAAGATAGATGAATCCTGAGGTCTTTATGTGCAGCTGGTCTAACCAAAATATAAGATCTGGGTTTGTTGAAAGACACTGTCACAAATAAAATAAGATATAGAACAACAGAGGGAGATGACTGATGACATTTACACATGCCTGTATGCCTACACAAACACATGTAAACAAATGCATGTGCCAGTGTGTGTGTGTGGTGGGGGGGAATGGAGATCTTCCTACTATGTATACTTTTCTTGTTAAAAGACTTAGTCCCTATTGAGTAATGGGATTTATTTATTCCCTGGGATGTATTTCCTTTATACTGGTTTCTGGCCTCCCTTGTAAAGTAATATTGTCTACAGTCTGAAGAGTGAGGACTTTGGGATAGTGTGGCTCTGCACTTGAGTCTGGTGGTTCAACTAATTCTGCAGTCTTAGGTAGGTGGTGTTGTCTCTCTACATATCTTACCATAAGATGGAAAACATTACCAACTTACTAGGAAAATATAACAAACTAGTGGGTGCCATGTATGATATGTACTTAGCTCAGTGAAAGGCACAAAAGAATCCGATAGCTATTGGCTGTATTATATGATATTACTATAATCCAAAAACAATCTGTTCAAATTGTTTGAAAGGCTACTTCTGAGGCCAGATCCAAAGTGAAAAATTTTTGTCAGTTAAAATGGTCATGTGAAGTGGCCCACATCCTGAATGCTCCTCTGATTCCTCATTCTGATGTGTGCATCTCTCATTTCAACATCTTCAAAGTGGGTTATTTTCAGAGGCCTGATGGGCTGTAATACACTGTTGCCTTAGCTGGTTTACCAAGTCAGTGATCTATAGCCTTCCACTTAGAGATGTTCTGCTTTTGACAGGAAGACTTGAAGGAAACAATGATCCTAACCACCAGGAGGATGTTGTGAGCACATAGTGGAAGAATACTGTGTGCCTCTGTGCATAGCACACTTTGCAGATTTGGAGTGTGTGCAACCGCATTTATATATCCAGTTAATGGACCCTTGGGCTTGAGCACAATGGACTGTGGAAGGTAAGCAGAGTTAATTCATCTCAAGCTAGAGTTGTGGAACCAATTTTTTCAGTCTCATTAACATTAGCATGACATTTTTCACAGTGAAGGTGGTGTGTGGGATCATAGCTGACATGTAAGACTTTATGACTTAAGACTTTTCTCTGGCCACTTGCCTGAAATTGACATGTAAAACTGTAGACCGCATTTGTCCCACTGTAGTCAAGAATTTCTTCACTGAATTTCTTCCTTCAATCACTTATTTCCTCTAATGCCAACATTTCTGTCTAATCAAAGCTACTCAATAGCCTATCAAAGTCTTCTTGCTAGTTATTTTTATATATAAATTCTTTAAATTATTTTTTAATTTCATTTTAGATTCCAACCACATTTCTCCCTCCCCTTGCCCTGTCCCACTTCCTCCCCAATCCATCTCCTATCCATTCCTCCCAAATGGTAAGGTTTCTCATGAAGAGTCAACAAAGTTTGGCACATTAAGTTAGGGCAGGACCAACCAGTCCTGCTGCATTCAGGCTGAGTATGGCATCCCACCATAGGGAATGGGCTTCAACAAGCTAGCTCAAGCACCAGGGACAGATACTAGTTCTACTTCCAGGGTCTCCTCAGATAACCCAAGCTTCACAATTGTCTCCCTCCCATCTATGGAGGGCCTAGTTCAGTCCCATGGAGGATTCACAGTTGTGAGTTTCAGGAGTTTCCATGAGCTTGGTTCAGTTGTCTTTGTAGATTTCTTCATCATGATCCTTTGTTCATATATTCTCTCCTCCCTCTCTTTGACTGGATTCCCAGAGCTCAGCCTGGTGCTTGGTTGTGGATCTCTGCATCTGGATGAAGGCTCTATTGTAGGGGAAGCTGTAGCCACGACTTCTTAGGGGCTGGCTACAAGAGTACCTGAGGGCTTGTGAGGGCGTGGTCAGAGTGAGTAGGGGGACTGCGTTTTCGGTTTCGGTTTCTCTTTGCTTCTTGCTGTACAGACTACCACCGGCTGGCTGGTTCGCTCTGTAAGTAAGGCTTTTCCCTATTAAATACCCTTATATTTCTACCTGACTCCATACTGGTAATTTCTTACTATATCTGGTGTCAGAAGTGGGATATTGGAAACCCACACCCCATTTGGGACAGGCTGTGGGTTCCATCGGGCCCGCCGCCTAGGCCGGGAAAGCACCCTCTTTCCACAGGCGTTGCCGGCTAGCAGCTGACCCACGGCAGCTGTGCTGCTCAGTCATCCACCCAGTTTCTAGCTGCCTAGAGGTGAGTAAGTTTCGGCTTTCAGCAGAGGCTTCCCCTTGCGGCAGAACGGGAAAGCCAAAGCTGAAAAGCCGTATACTCTCTAAGATAAGCACAGCCGCTTTTGTGACCGCTCTCCACTGCTGACCGACTGCTGCCAAACGCCTCGGAATAACTGAAGGCCTGTGCTACCTGCTGGTCAAATATATTTACTGCATCTGGAGTAGAAATCAGGTAAAATCATGGCGGAATATTTATCATTTGCTGAAATGTTTTTGCTTATTACGTGAATTCACTGTTTGAGGAGGATGCTAATTTGCCAATTATTGGCCTATATGCTGTCATGGCAGTCAGCTTGCTGGTACAAATAGTATTACTAGCCAGAGGACTCAGGAACAGGGACAGAAATAACCTCACCACCTGCTTGCAGGAAATAACAGCTTTACGCAATGAGGTTTTGGAAAACAGATTAGGTCAGACCACAATTGTGCAGCAAGTGGAACAGAAATTGGATGATAAGCTTGGCTCTGTGTCCAATACACTAAAGACAGAGCTGTCTGATGAGATACAATGTATTTATGATAAGATAAACACAGAGAGATCCTCCATGTCTGAGGCCTTAGAGGCTAGGCTGTCAGAAGACCATGACCAGTTAAAGAATATCTGTAGCGAGCTAGAAACTCAGATAGGCAATGTTACTCATCAACTAGACGCAACGGTGCAAAATACCCAGCATAGGGTTGAAGAATTGGACAATGCCATTCAATCAGTTATTGAAGCATCCAAGGTAACAGATCAGAAATTTGAGTCTAGATTTGAATGTTTGGAAGATAATTTACAGTACAGGGCTGACAGATTACATAGGTCCATACGGTCGATTGCTGAGGACTCAAAATCAGCAAATCATGACCTGGAATCTAGACTCCAATACCTAGAAGGCAGTTTCCATGCCATCCAGATGCTGTCTAAGGATGATCGTATGAAAGACCTAGAAAAACGTGTAGATGAGCAGTTAGAGCAATTTAAAGATTCACTAACGTGCTTAGAATCTTTTATGATTAAGGAGATTGAAACTTTTCATAAGGATATCATTACTAGGCTTAAAGATAATTGGGATGCCTCAGAGGAAGAATCACTCCAATCTGAGGCACCTACTCCACCCAGGTATCATGACTATTCCTCTAAGGTTGTTACTCATACACCATTAGTGTACCCAGCTACCATGGTAGAAAGCTCAGTGCATGATTTTAAGATGTATCCTAGCTTCAAAGAGAGTGGTGGGGGAAATTGAAATAGATCAGTACCAGAGATGATCTTCTGGTCTTTAAGTTATAAATAAATCATATGCTCTGTATACGCTTTGTTTCTTAAACTCTCAGATCCTTTTCCACAACTTTCCTAATGGCAGAGAAACAGATGTGGGTGCCACAAATCATGGGATAAATCATCTAGTTGTGTTGTCTCCATTATGATGTTATGGTTATTTGGTGGCATCTATTGTCAGGACAATCAAGAATGGAATATGCTTATCCTAGGTATGGAATGAGTGCCTAGGTATTAATCAAACTCCTATTGTGTTTGACTACACTTTTTCTTGCAGCTGAAAGAATGTAAATTATCCCAAAATACAAGGTCTTTTCATATTTGGTCTCTTCTCTCTTGAGGACTGGGAGGCTAGAACACCTGCAGACTATCAGTGACTGTTTATGCCATGTTCCCCTGTCAAGGCTCATTCATCTCATCAATACTTCTCACTCGGTATTTGCCATAATGCTTGATACCCAGTATGCTCATAAGAACACACATTAATTATCTTACTATTCTTTCCCAGACACTATGCCAGGTCATCCAACTGTAGAGGAAATTCTGCATAGTTATTGAGAATTTAGCTTCTTTCTGAGAATGTGATTGCTTGTGTTTTCATCAACATTGACTTTTTCTTGAGAATCTTTTTCAATTTGATTCTCCTGTGGGTACAATAAGAGGCAGATCTCAATTCCTGACTAATGGTGCTGTTTGACATTTTTCAATGAAATCGGTGTCAATAGAAGCCCACAGGAATGTAAAACCTCATTTGCAAAAACAAGGAAACAGTATTTAATACAGACTTTCAAACTACTAGTATGACTCTGAGTAGTACATTCCAAAACAACTAGTAATATTTCTTTCCAACCCTCATCGTTTATTTCCAAACAAGAATAGATGTGCCAGGAAATGAATATTCATGTATAATATTGCCAACTGCTTATATATGAAATGTTTTCAAAGATTCACAAAGGGGCATTTCCCAATCTAAATTAATGGAATTTTGGCTAGAAAAATAAGTACAACTCATTTTAAGAATCCGAAATCTCTCAAATAGGGAGCACTATATATTTCCTCCTTATTCCTTCAATCCCATTGTCTTGCACAATGCCTGACACAGTATCCAGAAGCAATAAATATTTAATGAAAGAATAAATTCATTTTGCTACCAACTTGCCACCTGGGAAAAACAAGTGGGTAGCAATGAGGTTTAAAAGCAGCAGAAAATTGATTTGCCAGATGTCTTAAAAGGGATATTCTGAACACAGTAGAAAAAAATATAAGGTTAAATGTAACATGAGAATAAATCTATCCCAGTTTTTTTCTATAAATCCCAATTTGTTATTTGTTTCCACTGATTAGTTATTTTCCAAGCTAGAAATGTCTATTAATGAAGAGAATAAGCCGAAATGTTGACTTCATAAGATTTCAAAAAGTGTGGGGGTTATTCTGCCTTCATTCTTTAACTTAATGAAATCTCATTCACAACCATCCACTAACCCTTCATTCAAATGTCACTTTCCTGATTGCTTTTGTTATGTACCATTGAGTCATAGAGATTTCACGGCTGACTCATGCAGTGGCAAGGTGATAAATCATATCCACCAAATAATGTCAGAGAAATTACAGATGATGGAAGGCAGTTCAGATGACTGCCTGTGGGGAAACCACATATTTATTTCCACTTTGTACCACTTCGTACCAACTTTGTACCAACCATGCTTGACAATGGGATCCGTCAAAAAGGTAAGAAGTTAGTGTTAGCTCATTGCTCTTCAAACATATGGTGAGGACTTATTAAAAGTAGACAGCATAGGTTTCTTGATGTTCTAGGAAATTCAAATAATTTGAGAGATTTATAATCAACCAAAAGCAAAATGGATGCAAAACATTATTGGCATTTTTAGAGATACTTCATATATTTTCCCTAGGTAAATGTACGAAAAAGAAAGGTGATGAAGTAAAAGCAACAGCTTTCAATTAAAACCAAGTATCAGGCACAAATACAAAAATGCCTTTATATGTATAACTGAGACTATTAAAACCCAGGTGCATGGTACATACCTGTAATCTCAACACTTGGGAAGGTGAAGTAAGAAGATCATGACTTTGAGGCCTGAAATACATAGGAAGATGCTGTGTTAAAAATTCATTAACTTCATGTGTATTTCATGAACAGTTGCTGTATATGTTTCATGAAATTCATATTTAATTGTTCAGCCTATGATGTTGATTACCTCTTCATGTAGAGTGTCCCAAATTATAGGAATAAAATTCAGAAAAATCGTTATTTAAAGCAAGTGATATATGCTTATATGCAAACTTTGTCATAATTACATGAAATTACAAAGCTCCATTCATCATTTTATAAAAAATGGCAAATACATTGAAACACATAGAATACCAAGAAACCAGGCAATTTCAAAGAATATATATAAGTGTAATCTTCATGTCTTAACAAAAACCATTCATTATTCTTGTAGAATTTCAGAGAAGTGAACTGCTGTGTTTTTCAAAAAGACTCAGTATCTCAGATAATTATTAATGTTTTTAATTGACTTCCTTAAAATATGTTTTTGTTTCTAACAAAGTCTTGAACATTTTAAATGTGTAAAGTAATATTCCATTCACCCAGAAATTACATACACTGATGAATAACACCTCTGAAAACAAGGTGTAAGCAAGGTAAAATTAGCTCAACATACAGCCTTTATCACTTCACCTCCATCAAACTCACAACATTTTCATTGAGGGGCAAAGATGCTAGGATGAGCTGTTTACAACTAAAACTATCTTATTAAAGTCACTCCAAGTTCTAAGAACCATACATTGGTTCAGGTGGTCCTTAGAGACACACAGACACATACATTTCTCCATTCTCTTAAGAATTGTGCCAAGAAAGAAAAGCTGAGAAGGCATCTTCTTCAAAATTCTGAAGGGAAACTAGCCTCTAAGTAGACACTTTTGGTGCACTATGCATTAAAGTATTTTAATAGCATCCATTTATCATTTTAATGGCAAGCATTTACTAAAAGGGTGTATGACCAGGTGCAAAGAAGAAAGCACATAATGCATCCTGGGGCTTAAATTTTCCAAAGAAAATGTGAAGTCATGTCAGAAATGGGAAATGCTGTCCTTTTTCCTTCATTTGCTTAAAGCATGTGGTTTTAAAGTCCCCAGTCTACAAGAGAGAGAACTTTTGATCAGAAGTCTTCCAATGATGTTTTGAAGGGAGAGACTGCTAAGTATAAGAGCCAAACACATTAGGTCATTCAAGGTCATACTGGAAAATTCCAGACTGTCAACTGTAATAACACATTTAAATACAGCAATGATAATGATAAACATTAACAATGGTCAGTTTACTTACCACTTGTATGTACATCAATTTCCATAAAATTTAAGGTGTTATCCCCACTTGACAGAGATAATTACAGAACATTGACAAAGGTTCTTACTGAGATGACATATAAGTTATATTTAAATTAGATGACTTAAAAACCAAAATATTTTTAAATTACATAGTGATAATTCCATTGATAAATGTCAGCAAAACTTTTCAAAGCCTTATTTACTTCCTAACACAGTGCATTGATTCTACACTGTGGATCCATGAGTCCTCAAAACATGAGTAGTTTTGGATTCATTGTGTCTCTTTTGTCTATTAAATGCACACATGTCCTATCACAATAAACTATTTTCATGGTTTTATCATGAAGGCATATTTTCTGCCTTCTTCTAATGGCAGCCATTTTCCTCACCCTCTATTTTACCTTGCAGTGACAGTTCAATTCCCATTAATGCTCAGTGGTTGCATATTTAAAGTAACCTCTACACACGAAAACACATGCGTGCGCGCGCGCGCGCGCACACACACACACACACACACACACACACACACACACACACACACACAAATACATATACAAGACAGACTATATGTTGAGTATCACTTGAGTTTGAGCTAATACTGAATTTGGTGATTATATATCAACATTAAACTAGAAACCATATTTAACTTCAGAGTTGTAAAGAGATGAAATTTCAAGATACCTATGGTCATAAAGCAATATGCAGGAGGGTTTTATGGGTTCTCATTTGCTAATCTCAATGTTTAAAGTAGTATTGTTACAACAAAGATAGTCTAGAAAATGAATGACAGACTGATTCTTCGTGAGTATGCTGTACATATCTGAATTTGTAATACAGATCTTTTTGCACATAACCTACTTCCACCAAGACACTGAGCAAAAACACAAACTGTTCAATAAAATAAATTCTTACCAACAAATCTTTATTTTTCACAAAAGAAATACTAACAACTCTCCATGGGTTATGATTGCTCACATTTGGGATTGGTTTTCCTCTTTGTTGTGCTTTTTACCCTGATTCTGTACATTGTAAGTTAGTATCTGAACTGCTATCGTTATTTTTACTTCTAAGAATCACACAAAAGTGCAAGGGAGTTAAGCCTTGCATAATAGTTTATCGTTTGTCTTGGCTTCAAATTTAATGGAAACAAGATAAGTATGGTGATGGATTGATGGATTCTAGTGGACTATGGACAATGTTTTTCATCTTTAGGGCTTGTGCTCTTTCTTTGAGAGAGTCCTCTACAGTGTCTTCTTAATGTTTCTCTAATGGTAGATTACTTATCCAACAGTACCTTGGAATATATCTGGCATTAGATTAACAAATTCTTATAAATGAGTTGATGTGTGACAATACTTCATATTATACAGGAATACATTCACTTGTCTCAAAGAAAGTGTGAAGAGTAATTAATAGCTTGAATATTTGGAAAAATACATCTCTAATTATATAGTAAATACATGACTCTGGCATTAGCAAAGTGAATACAGGAGAATGATCCATAACAAGTCAAATTTTGTGGGTGTTACTTATCTATTCATAAATAAGGCTAAAGTTCTTTTCCCATTGTCTTCTATCACATTCCAGTTTCCGTGACTGGTGCCAGGTAGTCAGGAACACCAGAGGCAGCTTTACCCCATTTCTATCCCGTGCTGTCAGGCCAGTGTCTGTGTCACCTTGAGGAATGAGAAGTGGTTATTAAGGTGTCATGGTAGAGAAACTAGTCATTCTTTTTATAAGGCTAGAGGAATAGGAAGCTCACATTTCTGGCCCTAGTCTAATCTACGGTAATCTTTGTCACTTTTAGTTTTGCTTCAAGCTCTTTCCTGCTCATGAAATGTCGTTACTAGAAGGGAAAGATGAAGCATAAAAGATCAGGAAAGGCAGTATTTTATCCTCCAGTTTTACCATATGGTACTAAGAATGGAAATTTTATGGGAGAAGGGAGTAGAGAACATAGAGGATACCAGCATCATAGGAGTAAGTCTGCTTGCTTCGGTGTACTGCATACAGATGATAAAAAAGAGCCATGTTTTCTCTTAAGTATCAGTGCTTCAGGATTATAATTCACACATACATGGGCAAATTCTGATTCCTAGGTGGAAAAAGAGGCATCAAAATTTATGTGTTGGGAGAGCTAAAGAGTCCAGGAATTAAAAGCCACGCTCAAAAATATTCCTTCCACATTCTACTTACACACTCAGGAACAGATGTGTACCTCTCTGCAGTGGCTGTTTTGAAACACAAATAAGAAAGCTGCCAGACAAGGACATGGACCCAAACTAAAAAGTCATTTCCCAGCAAGTGACACAGCGATATCTACTCTGACTTTGACTTTAGCTCCGCAGCTGTGATGAAACTCACATTATGGCTTGGGGAAAGAAATTGTTCCCGGGTGAGAAGTAAATTATGTGGCTTGGCACAAAAATGTGGAAAAGGCAAATTCCACCTGCTTTTCTCTAGGCAAGAGATTTTTTTGTTCAACTATCTCCATGTTACTTAGTCAAGTAGTTACCCACATGTCCAATTTATATCCTGCTCTGGATATGATTTAAATTTTGCATTCCACACACACACATAGGCTTTCTTAAATATGTAAATGCATAGGGAATCTAAGGACTCATGCACATGTTTTCCAAATCAGAAAGATGCCAACACTTTGTGATTGATCTATTCATCCACAGATTCATCCATTAATTTATGATTTTAGTCCATAAATGAGCCCCAAATGTCTCTGTGGGTCAGGAAATATTTTAGGCTTGAGGAACTAAAGTAGTAACAAACAAGAGAAATGTTCTTCTTCACACAAGAGGACAATGAGTAAGTAAACAATAAAGGAATTAGAGACATGCATTCTTGCATACTTCAGACTGAGTACAATATTTGAGTCAACATTGTTCTACAATCCTTAAATAACAAAAGAGAGTAGGAAATTGACATCATGGCCTCTGCCCTGAAGGAACATAGAATTTTATGGTGTGGCAAACATTCAAGTCATTTACTATAATATAAGGCACAGTGTTTAAATTCCACAATAAAGACACAAAACAGGTATTGGCAGAACACTAAGAAAAGCATTCACGTGCACATTCTTCTTTTTCTTTGTGTTTAAATTAATTTTTATTCAAATTAAAAACAATCTTATTTTACATACCAATCCCAGTTTCCTCTCCCTCCCATCCCCCCCACCAACCTCCCATCCCACCCCAGATCCACTCCTCAGGGAAGGTGAGGTCTCCCATAGGGGATCATCAAAGTCTGACACATCATTTGGGGCAGGACCTAGGCCCTCCATTGTGTATATATGCTGAGAGATTATCCCTACATAGGGAATGGGCTCCCAAAACCTATTCATTCACTAGGGATAAATATTGGTTCCACTGCCAGAGGCCATATAGACTGCCCAGGCCCCACAACTGATACCCATATTCAGGGGGCCCAGTTCTCATGAACACTTCTTTAAAACAATGTGATGATGATGATGGTGAAAATGATGATGATGATGGTGATAGCAGCAAATATTCCATAAAAGATTAACTTCATGAGAAGTATTATGTAGATGTGTTAAAGGTTTACACATATGAATGTGTTTAATTATTGTAGCTTAGAAGAGAATAATCCAAACACCACTAAACTTAGAGTAAGGTAAAGATGTGGAAATGGTAAGTCACACAAGGTGATATGTAAAAATATGAGTGAGCTAGGATTTAATCCCAGGACAATAGACACAGTATGCATTTTCCCACACTACTCAGTGTAGCTTCAGATAGTAAAATAAATGTAATCAGGTAAGGATAATATTACAGTGAGGACACAGAGTATCCAAAGCACAAAGTCTTGACAATTTCAAGTATGCTGGACAAGAAGGAATTGGATAGATAGTCTGAAATAATAAAAATATAGTAAGACTTGAGCCTGACCCCCCAAAACAAAACAAAACAAAAAACCCCATTGTGGGAATCATTAGCACCATGACACCAAGTTTTTCTTTTCTTTTCTTGGGTTTAAGTTTAGCAACGAGGAGTCATTCAAGTATTCAAAGATAAGAACACAGTACTACAATCAAGAATTGTGTATACTACATACAACTATATCATGAGTCTTGTACTAGGTGAGACATGCTACATATGATATATTATATCTTATCTTCATGTGAAGTAAGAATATTGATTGGAGCCTTTGGAGATGAGAAAATGCAGTCTTATATGTTAAGAAGTGAAGATTTAGCTAGGATTTACTCCAAGCATTTTGGGTTACTGCATGATTTCTTCTACTTCTTCTAAAAAATAGACTTACAGCAGTATTGGGGGGAAGGGAATGAGAAGTTGAGAGACACTGTGCATAGAAAGCTGTGGTATATTTACTGATCTATGTTATGTTACCCTACCCTTTTTACATGACAATGGATTTATTTACACTATTTCTTGAATTAAGTTATGATTTCATTTTGATATGTCAGAAAGGGTGTCCAGTCCAAGGACAAGTGCTTTAAGTGCCTTAGTCCATAGTCTCAATTACTCATAATTTTCCTTCCATGCTTACTGTCTGCTAGGTTATATGTTAGGGGACACTGAGGCTACTGTGCTTGGCTTACAGTGAAAGAGAGATGCATATAGTGGAGAAAATAGAAGGTACTATTGTCCTTCATACTATGGTTATCTAAGCTAATTAAAATTTACACTTAAAAGTGCACTAGGACAAGATGGCAAAGAACGCATAAATAGTTACAATAGGCTCAAAAGAAAGAAGAAACACCTTAAGCCGCATATTGTGTGAGGTGACAAGTCTCCCCAAAGTGGGAGATCTCACTGGGTTTTAGAGTTGTGCATCCTCTGGTGATGGCTTGAATAAATTCCCACATACTGCTCAGTGATGCTTCTATGGAAAACTAGCAAGTCCCTTGGAACCTCCAAGAATAAAGAAATCTCAGTGGACAATGGCAATGAACATCAGATGGTAACAAAAGAATGCCAGGCCCATTGCACAATACTAAGAATACATTCAAGAAAGTGTCTGTTCTTCCTGTAACTCCCCTTCTTGTTAGCTAGGATTCCTTATCAGAGTGTCTGTATGAAATTCTGAAACCACATGACACAAATTATTCTGGAAAACACAGGAAAGTGTTTTTAATATCCAGAGATGATGATAAAGTGTATAAGGCTAAGTCATAGGAACATCCTGAAAACCAATGTTGTCTGGGCATAGAGTTCTGTTTTCATAAATGACATGTGAGAGACAACACATTGGCACATGCAGTATACTCAGGAGACTGCCCAACCAAATATAATGGCAGTAAAACAGTAAATACTGCCAGAACTACAAGAAATTACCCTCATTTTTGCAAGAAATGGTATGCTAAAGTCAAGCATAGCATTGAGTCATCTGCAGCTGTCCTGTGCAAAAGATGTTAGGCAATGGAATGTTGCAACCACAGACCCATTGTTATAAACATAGTACACATATAGAGAGAGGGAAAAGTATGTCCACGACAACATGGGCTTCCTCACTTTCAGAATACTTAATCTGCTTTTCCTGAGTTGGCTGAGATGACACTTAAAGTCACCAACTTATTTTACAATTTCATGTGGAGGTCTATGATGGGATGAAGCCATGGAAAAATACCTACTCACTTTGGCTTTAGGAAAGTTTTCTAGTTTTTTAGTCTTCTGCTTTCATTCCCATTGAAGAGTTTTGTACATTTTGTTAGGTTCTGTCAGATGACATCTGATTATCCCCATCTCTGATTTTCTTTCATGCTTCTGAGATGACTTAGGTAACTGTACAGCTTGACTTGCACATACATTTCAAATCTATGTGAACTCCTTGAAGTTGATGAAAGTTGTAAACTGGAGTTTTGTTCAATAGTAGAGTAACAATAATATTAATAATTCTACAAGAGAATAGCAATGCTATAAAAATATTAAATATTACATCAATAAACAGTTTTGTTAATAAAGTCTGTAAGTTTGGTGTCAACTATTAACATCTCTTCTGTGTCAGACACTCTGTATCCTAATACATGTTACATGTGAATAAACATCATCCTATTTATTTTATATAATGAACTTATATAATAGAAACACTTGTTCCTACTTACTAATTAACAAAATGAATATTAAGTTAACTAGCCTGCTGGAGGATAACCAAGTACAAAAAAATACATCAAACATCAGCACTGTGTGTGTGTGTGTGTGTGTGTGTGTGTGTGTGTGTGTGTGTGTGTGTGTGTGTGGTGTGCATAAATATATATGGAACATTTAAAGAATGAAGTAATTGATTTTGTTATATAAGGAACATGAATTTCATAAGCTACATAAAATGTATATAAAATACAAGAGGTTTAAAATGGTGATATTTAATATGAGGACCTTTAGTGAAGTAGAAGGGAACAAGAAAATATGCTTTACCAGTTTTCCTTTTGTGTTGATGGGGATTAAACCCAGAACTTCATATATGCTAGATGGGGAATCCGATACTGAGCTAGGCTCTGAAGTCCAGATTAAAACATCTACTTCACGCTATTTAATATAATAATTTCTTGTAGTCTTGAGACATGCAAGAGAAAAAACATAGACTCTCTCTTGATGGGATAGTATCATTTCTGCTAAATCACACTGTCCTCCAAATGTCTCTGGCCACTTGTAGATGCAATCTTCCTCAATGCACAACTCATACAAAAGTATATAGGAATACATACAATGCAAATTGTGCACTTATGCATATAATGCATATGTGAATATATAAACATGTACATAGATGAAGTCTTGGTACCATGGAGGTCTTTTGTCAGGCTACAATAGAGATGCTGGTCGTATTCAAGTAGTTCAGTCAACAGAGACCATTCATTTGGCATGTAGTTCCCAGAGACCTCCACCCATAAGCATTGCTTTTTCTTTTTTTGTTTTTTTTTTTTGTTTTTGTTTTTTGCTTTAATTGAGTTACAAACATGATTGAGTTACATGACAATCCCAGTTCTCTTCTCCCTCCCATCCTCCATTATCACCCCCAACTAAAACCCTACCTATCACATATCCTTTTTTCTAATCTACACCTGACTCAACCTTTCTGCTCCCTCATGAACTTTGCATCCTTCCTCTTCTTCCCTTCTCATTCTCGTAGCTCCCTCCCCCCTCTTCCCATGCTCCCAATTTGCTCAGGGGATCCTGACCATTTCCCCTTCTCCAGGGGACAAAGTTTGTCTCTTTTAGGGTCCTCCTTGTTTACCAGTTTCTCTGGCAGTGTGGATTGTAGGTTGGTAATCCCTTACTGTATGTTTAAAATCCACATATGAGTGAGTACATATCATGTTTGTCTTTTTGTGATTGGGTTACCTCGCTCAGAATGGTATCTTCGAGTTCCATCCATTTTCCTGCTCCCGACCTACAGGCTCACAGCACACCTGATTCAGCAGAGACTTGCTTTTGTCTATGCCTCATTTGTATTGCATATACAACCTGCCAGGTAGCTCAGGAAAATGAGATTAAAAGAAATGGTTTGAACTGGAGAAGTGATAAGGTCTCAGATTGTGGTGTTAAGTTGGAAAGCCTGACTGTACCACCTACTATCGATACAACCCTGTAGGAATTATTTAGCCTCTGTGAGTCTTAGTTTTCTTATCTACTAAATGGGAATACTGTTGCATTTCTCATGAGATTGTCATAAAGGTTCATGAAATGGCATCTCTCCAGTATTTGGTGTAATATGCTGAGTATAGATAGTATGCAGAAAACTGTAGCAACAATGAAGTAGAGAAGAAAATCCATGTACATTCTATGACCTATAAGAGATTTTGTTTTACCCATTAGCCTCCTAGTTTCATTTTGTATCACATGTCACTAAGTCCCTTATTACCACTATGCCCTGAATCCTGGGACCATGATTCTGTTTCTTTAAATTCATCCTGACCTCCAAAGCTATTGTGTTAGCTCTTCTTCTGAAAAAAAAAAAAAAGAATATCCCTTCTGCCAAGCATTATGTGGTTAATTCCTTCCCATCCTTGAGGTAATTTAGCTCACCTCACTGGGGAGGCCAGTTCATGATCAGCCTCTTGCCCAGAGGAGCTCTGTTCCTCCCAGTAATTCTTTATCATGTTATTATATTTATAATCTTCATAGCAATTCTTGCTACTCCAAATTATCTTTATTATGGATTTACTTGCCTTTTAATTATACAGTTTCCCCACAAGATTGTGAGCTGCATAAAAGCAGATAAGAGATATGACCTTCCCTGTCTTGTTCCAGAGCCCAAAACACAGCCTGTGTTTCTGTGTGTCTAATGAGGGCAAAGTAGGAAAGTGAAAGCTTGGAAAAAAAAAAAAAACAGGAACTTTTGCTTCTGAGTGGGGGGAAGTGATGCTCTGACATTTACCTGCTCTCCCCATTGGAAGGATGCCACAGGAATGAGCATGTTGACTGTTCTCTGTTCACCACAGGCCTCACACGAGAGACAAATTTACCCCATGCTGTAGTGAAGTCATAAGTCACCTTTATCTTTGCCTTGATGTTTCCCATTCTTTCCCTAGGGCCACATGAATGGATCACCTAGGGATTATCTCTTTCTTGTGGTCCAAGTCTTCTGGGTTTAACTCTGGGTGTCTGGCTACATGCTTCTTGATTGAGAAAATTGGCTTTCTTTTTCCAGGAAATGTTTCAAAAATCTCAAAATGTAAATGTATTGGACAGGCAAATCATTCTTGCCAAAAACAAACCAATTCTAAAATTGTCTGGGCTCCCATAAAAATAAGCAGTAAATCCACTAGAATTGTTTTACTTTCCAATCTCTTATACTGAAGATCTTTGGCAAGGAAAATTCTTCAGTGTATAAGTGAATTTATGTATGTGTGTATGAAGCATCTAATTAGCACTTACAGTGAAGTGTGGAGACTGTTCTATATAACAGTCTCTGGCTGAGGCTGAGATCCAAGGTCTGTCCTCAAAAATACGTGGACAGCTGTTATGCGATTTTTTTAAAAATAATAATAAAACATAAAGGAAGTAAGTTGTTACCTTGGAACTGTGAAGTGAAACTTGACTGTATCTCCAGAACAGATGTTCCAGGTCTGGGACATTTTGCAGAGAGTCATTAGAGACTTTATATCTGAAGACTCCTGGGGTTCTGTCTGACTGTTTTGTTTAATTAATAGATTTCTTTGCAACCCTAGAAGCATAAAACCAGGGGATGAATGGTGGTGCACAGTGCCAACCACTTCTATACCTCAGAACTAACAGCAGTGGTTCCCCAGGTGGTCTCAGACTGGTCACCAGGTCTCCACAGGCCTCACTCTCCCTATCCAATTAAAGAATCCTTCCTTGTTTCACAGAGTCATTCTAGGACCCAAATTCTGAATTTTACCAAAGTTCTTTACTTTCTGACAACCTCATTTTTTTAAAATTCTAATTACTCTCTTTTTCCTTATAATCATCACAAATTCTGGCAATAATTATTAGATTAGAACTTTAGGATTGTATTTCCAAGAAACAGTTTTCGTCATTTGCATTCCCTCTCAAAACCAACTTAGCATCAACTGATACCATCAGTTTAGAAAAAAAGATTCTGAGAAAGAACCCTACTTTGCTCTGCCTATTAGTTATTCTTTCTTTTCTACATAAGAAAGGAGAGCATGAATTAGAAATACTCAATAGTGGTCCTTATCCATCAGCTAAAGAGGTACCTTTCCTTCTGTCCTGCTGATTTATAAGGTGATCGATGGTAAGCAACATCCCCAAGCTCTGCCTCCTGTTGCAGAACAACATCTTCAGCAATTAGGAGGATATTGTTTTAATATTGATGGAGAAGCCAAAATGTTTCCCTGAGTGGTGGTTGTCTGTTTTCTACCTGGTGAAATATGACTTTCCAATGTCCTTGGGAGAAGGAAAACACTTCCCTCTTTGTGCCCCACCCCACTGGAAAATGTTTCCATTCTCCTAGCTTCCTCAGAGGAAGAGACTTCTTGCTCATTTAGTTTAGTTCCTCTGTGACCTGAAGTCATTTCACCTATAGAAGACAGATGACTTCAACCCTCAGTCTTGAGCTTGAATTGCAATACAAACCAAATTAGATAAAATAAATCAATAATACCCTTGCAGGCCAAATTCACTTAAGTAACATTTACAGTACAATTGCTCACTTTGCCCATATACTTTAATCCATTAACACTCTACATTTGGCACCTGAATAAATATGTTACCCCGGTTGAATATAAATGGCTTAGAATTCTATCATTATTTTGTGTTGAGTGAAAGGTTAGTAAATTTTCATTTCTTTAATGAAACATGATTTTTAAAAGGAAGAAAAAAAGCTGACATATCACAAAGCCTAAGTTGTGTGACTGGTTATTTCAATTCCCAGATAGCTCATCGATAACTTAGGAAACACTGCCATAATTATATGGACGCGTGTGTTCATTCCTCTTGTGAAAGGAACCTCTAAACACACAGCTCCATAATGCTCATTTGGATTCTAACCTGGAAACCATATTGCAGCTAAGAAACAATAGACTTACATGAATGGATACATTACCCTAATAGTGAGAAACTTTGGTTTTTGCTCAGAAAACTAAACAGGCATCAGTATATGACTGTGCTTAACATAATTTAGCAGATCTCGGTCATGCCAATTTGCTATCGTTTTGTATAAACTGCTATTGAATCATTCTCTCCAATGACTGAATTAAATTAGCAATAGGGCAAGCAGAATGTTATACAGAACAACGCTAGATGCAACAGAGTTCACTCAGTCATTGGTTTGAATTTGGGAAAGACTGTCAAACAACATCTCTCAACCATTTTCAGAGCCTTAATAATGTCAAACTTTGTTGTTGGTTGGAAAGCATGACACTGGGAACTTAGCCTAGAGGTCTAGGAACCAGAACAAAAAGCATTCATGCTGCTTATGTCAGTAAGGTTCCTGCAGCACCAGAGAGAGTATTATTAACAGTGTTCACACTGGGCTTCAACAGGATTCTGAGCTACCTTACAGTTCTGGCTTTTTTTGTCTTAGTTACCCAGTGCCATAGAGGACTGGCCATAGTTGAGAATTTTAGTGTACAGCACTAGAGCGAAGTTCAGTGTTTCATATGTGTAATCTGATCCAGGTATTGGCCTTGCTACTTACTTTCTAAGTGATCATGGAGAGTGATTTAACACATATAGTCTTATCTGCAAAAAGAACACAAAACAAAAATCAAAAACTTTGTTTCAATGTGTGTGTGTGTGTGTGTGTGTGTGTGTGTGAGTGTGTGTGTGTGTGTGCATGTGCATCATACACACACACACACACACACACACACACACACACACCCTATAATATTATGTGGAGGTCATCACATGAACACAATGGTCCATATAATTAGGTAGTGTGTACTAAGAAGCTGTAATGAGCTATCTGGTGATTGAAATAATCAGTCACCTAACTTAGATTTCATGATATGTCAGCTTTTTATTCATTTTTAAACGACTTTTTATTTAAAAGTCCTTGGCTCCCACCTTGCTTAAGACAGGTTCTCTTGCTGTTTACTTCTACGTACATCGGGCCAAGTGGCCTGTAAGTGTTCAGAGGCTCTATCTTCCCCACCTCCAAATGAGTAAGGAAACTCATTTGATGGCATGCTATTTTGGCTATTATGATCAGAGAACATAATCTAAGCATTTCAACAGTTGCTCAATAAAAACCTAAAAGGACTTTTCCATATCTAGGATACATACCTACTGTGATTTTTTTAAAATAGTGGGTTTCAAATACATCATCTTCTTAAGAGATTTTTTAAACATAATTCTTTATTTCTTTGGGGAAATTTCACATCATACACCTGAATCCTGCCCACCTCCCATTCCTTCCATGTCCCTCATTACCCCTGAAGTATCCCCCCAAAGAAACTGCCTCCAAAAGACAATTAAAAACAGAACAAAACACACACTAGCAAACAAACAATAAAAAACCCACCTCACTCTTCTGTCTTTCCAACACCTCTTCCTTCATCTTAGTGGCATTCAGTGTTGTAGTGTATCAGACAGTATACAATTTGTCCAACCAGCCCCACTCACAAAATGTTCGTTGCAATGAGTTATTAGTGTGATTCAGGTCTTCTGGCACACCCTCATCACTGGACTCTCACCTAAACTCTTTTCAGACTTCCTACTGTTGCTCTAAGTCATGGAAATTCAGTGGTTATCATTTCACAGGAACAGTCCCTTCATATACTCCAGCAGGTCATAGAAGTGGTAGGGTCTGAGTGGTAGTTGAGCTGGTTGGTTAAGGCCACTGGGCCCACCCCTTTCAGGAAGGTGTGGAGCCAGCTCTCTTAGGCCTATGCCCCAAGGGCCAGCTCTCTCACACCTATGGTGTAGAATGGGGCCATCTCCTCTAATGGGGCATTTGAGTCTACCTAATTTTTAAATGCAAGGGCTTAAAACCCTCGCCTGGGCTAACATGGAGTACTTCTTTTTGAGTCTACATGTATTATGCATGGTCATGGGCCAAAGTTTATAATCTATAATATACTGGATGATATGGTTATTTTATCAGACATTAATATTAGAACCTTAAGAAATGCCTATTCTTTTAACTGAACTCTAATTTTCTTTGATATTTTACAGTGAATTGGTTGAGTAAAGAAAGTTAATATTTCAGAGGTAATTCCTAGTATTTACCAACAAGTTGTGTCAATAAATAAAGAAAACATTTCTCACAAAGAAAGACAAATGAGAAACAGCTCTTCTATAGCCTAAATAATGCAAGAAACAATTTATAAAACAAATACTTTCTTAGAAAAAGCAGAATGCTTTTATTGGTTAAAAATACTGCAAAATGTTGACAATAACAGTTCAAATCTGAATAGTCAAACCTAATTGTTTGTGAATGGGGATGTAACTAAGTATTCATTGTAAGAGCTTTAACAAAACTAAGCAATATAGCATGAGCTTTTGTGACATTAAAAACAAATAATTTGTGCAGAGTTATTACACTTGAAGAAACACCATCCACCAGCCCATTACATAGACAAATTGGCAAATGTTTTGTTTTGTTTCTGGTTTGGATTTCACAAAAGAGAAACCAAATTTCTTTGAAGAAATTCCTGTTTTATCTCCTTAGAAATAAGCTTTCAAAGACCTTATTAAAATGGTGCCACACTCAAACATAACTACTGTGTGATTTCTATTAACTGTATCAATCCACCATCAGTGGCATCAACAATGTTGTCATTGCCCCTAGAATTGAAGGCAATGTCCAGCAAACACTTTGAAAATTGAGCCTTTTTGGTATAAGTATAAATGTGTGAGAAATTCTGCTGCATTAGGAAACAGGGAATCACAGTAACTGAGCTAGCATAAAAGAAAACACACAATTAAAAAGTAAAACAAGTGACTTCAAAGGGCTTTAAAGTGAGTCTCAGCTCCTGCCATTTGTGTATCATTGCTCACATAACATCTGTGTGAGAAAGAATTAAACAGAGAAGCAAGTCATGGTTCACACACTCTAATGTAATCAAACCCGGCAATCTAAACAAGAAGAAAATGTCAACCTTAACTGGGCGCCTTATTGAATTTGCCAAATTTATGAGCCGAAAGATAGCCATGTCTATGTGGTCATGCCTGGAGCCTAAGGAAATCATTCAAAGAATAGAACATAGTCAGTAAAAAACAAAAGTAAAGGAAAGATATTCTAGTTTTCCTGTATACACATCATTTGACCATGATGACTAACTTTTCCCAGTTTTCCTGGGGCATACCAGTTGTGGCCCTTGAAAGTCTTATGTCTCAGCCATGGACAAATGGATACTTTATCATGCCACCATTTAACCCTGGGCTTGTCTTTCACACTGACTTCCTCACCTGCCTTTGGATGAAATTTGGAACAATGCTTCTTTGCCTTTACAGTGCATACGGATCACCTAGAAAGCTGTGGCAACACAGAAACCTGGGCTGCATCCTGAAAATTCTGATCCACCACAAGCAGAAATGGGGCCAAAGTATTTGCATTAGTCCGCAAATGATACCAACAATTTTGGTTTGAGTACCACCTTGTGACATGACTGCAAACCTCAGGTTTACTTCCAATTTTCCAATTTCATACTCTAATATACACATATACATATACATATACATATATATGTGTGTGTGTATATGTGAATGCACATGTATACACGTATACATACTCATATATAATTATGGGTATATATTTTTATAATCTCTTAGATATAGAGATAATTAATCTTGGCATTGTTAATTATTATATAACTAATAGAAATTGTCAAATAAATGTGTTATTTAAAAAATACAGCTGTTTACATAAACCCACAATACTGCTTTTAAAAGGAACTATTTCATTTGAGGTATTATTAAAAACAAAAAAAGATGGAGAAATAAACTAGAGTCACACTTTTATTTTTATTGCATTCATTAAACTAGAAGAACAACAATACTTTATAGAATAACTGTCATAAGGTATATTTGTTGTACATGGTACCATGTAAGGGCATTTTCAAACAAGTATATATTAGATCCTGTGTTTCCCTAGACAGTTTTAGTTTACTTTAATTATATATATCTATATATAGATAGATAGATATAGATATAGATATATCTCTTTCTGAAAACATGATTTCATTATTTTGTAAAGCTGAAAATTCTCATTGTGTATGTGCACACACTGTACTTTCTTTCTATTCTTTTGACATTAGATAGCTAGTTTGATACATAACTTAGCTATAGTGAACAACATTATAATAAACATTGATATGCAAGTATCTCTCTTTGTGGAAGACCTGTAGAATTTTATAGGGAGACCTCAAAAAATTTATTAGTAGATCTTCAGATTCTCAGACAACAACTGGGTTAACATTGAGAGCTGGTAAACATTTGGCCCACAAGATTTTCTATATTTTACAAGTGCTAGAGGTAAAGCATGTATTTCATCAGTTGGCCATACTTTCAAATTTTCCCCAACAGCTCAGGTTCTGTAAGTGCCATGATGGTTCACAGAATGCACAAAACATTTACTGGAGTTTCCTGGTTTATTCAGGATAATATACCTGAAAACCAGCTAAGCAGACAAAAAGCACAAAATAAAATATGGGAATGTCATGAGAAGAGCATCTGTGACACCCTAAAAGGCTACTCTACTGCCTCAGTTCAGAAGTTCTGACAAGGCCTGCCATCCAGTGACTTTCATAGGCACTTCATCACAAGTTTCATCATTCACTATGTGTGCAGTGGGCAGGTCATTCATAGTTTTAATCACTTCATTAGTTTTACAGGAACTGATGAAAAAAAACACTGTCAAATGTATTTTTATTTTTATCTCTCCAACTGTAAGATACAAATCAAGTGTGTATGTGGGAATAATTATGGAGGGTTTAATTTCAAAACTCACAACTCTGTCTTTAACACTTTCTATAAATATCATTTAGACCAAAGACCACATATGTCCACAATAATGGAAGGTTTCATGTTCTACCTTCTCAGATTACTGTGGTATGAAAGTCATTGAATACATTTACTGAGACTTTCAACAGCAATTGCTGAAGCTGAAAGAAATTCTCCAGATAAATGTATCTAAACATACCTCCATACTCTGTAAGCATTTCAGTTCTGGGAATGTGAGATGCACTGTTTGTTTTGAGATAATCTTTACAGATTCAGCATCTTATCTTATAAGTGATAACAATCATAGAGTCTCTAACCAATTCCTTTACTCTATTTCATATAACAAATTTGAAAACAGCACACAGACACTGTTAAATTTTTGCAAGCTACATATGGGAATAAACTCCAATGTTTCCCATCAAGTTGAAGATACTGTTCAGCCCCTGGTCAAAGTTATGTGGGATATCTTGACACTTTAATTCTTGATTGTTACTTTAATATGCATTTAAATTGCATTGGATTGCCACAGTCATCTCCAGATTGCTTACAACACAACCAAGATTTGCAATAATGACACACTATTTATCGAGTGTTCTCTATGATACTGACCCTTTGCAGTGTGATTTACTTACATCATTACCGTTAATCTTCACCAGGCCCCAGACTAAAGTGAGATGAGTGAAGCTTTGCCCTTGTCTTCAAATTGGAGGGACAGCAAAAGCTTAGTAATCAAGATAAATGATACAGGCTAGATATAGCTTAGTGGTAGAATATATGTGCTTAGCATGAGCCTATGATCCAGGTTTGATCTCCAATACCTCTACAAATAAACGAATATAAGTAAATTGAATATAATATGATTTTAAGTAAATATTATTATACAAGTTAAATTGAGCAAAATGTAATTTTTAAAATGCTCTGATTTTTAAACATTTTAAAATCTTTATTGAAAATACATTCATCATCTGCTTTTAGATATTCATCTGCCTTTGCTATCATCAGTAAATGAAGAACGTATTTTTTCCCAACTTTTTTAATTTGAATTAGAAACAGGATTGTTTTACATGACAATCCCAGTTCCCTTCTCCCACCCGTCCTCCCCACCCCCCCCAACTAAAACCTTATCTTTTCTGTTCCCCCTGGATGGTGAGTCATTCCATAGGGTGTCATCAGTATCTATTGTATACTTTGGGATAGGGCCTAGGCCCACCCCCGTGTGTCTTGGCTCAGGGAGTATTCCTCTATATGGAAAGGGCTCCCAAATCCACACCTATGGTAGGGATAAATACTGGACTTCTACAGGAGGTCGCATAGATTTCTGAGGTTTCCTCACAGACACCCATGTTCCTGGGGTCTGGATCAGTCCCATGCTGGTATTCCAGGTATGAGACTGGGGATCAAGAGTTCCCAGATGTTCATGTCAGGTGTTTCTGTGTGTTTCAACAGCCTGGTCTGGACCTCTCTGCTCTTCACTGTTCCTTCTCTGCATCTGGGTTCAAGTTCAGTTCGGTGATCAGTTATGGGTATCTGATTCTACTTCCACCAGCTGCTGGTTGAAGGCTATAGGATGGCATATAAGTCAGTCATCAATCTCATAATCTCATAAGGGGAGGGCATTTAAGGTAGCCTCTCCTCCTATGCCGAGATAGTTATCTGGTGTCATCTTTGTAGATCTCCAGACATTTCCCTAGTGCCTGATTTCTCTGTAAACCAAAAATGTCTCCCTTTGATATGATATCTCCATTCTTGTTATCATGTATTCTTCCCCTGACTCAAACTTTCTGCTCCCTCATATCCTTGGCATCCTTTTTCTTCTCCCCTTCTCTTTCTCCTAGCTCCCTCCCCCCTCTTCCCACACTCCCAATTTGCTCAGCAGATCTTGAACCTCTCCCCTTCTCCAGGGGACCATGTATGTCTCTCTTAGGGACCTCCTTGTTTATTAGCTTCTTTGGCAGTGTGAATTGTAGGCTGGTAATCCTTACTCTATGTCTAAAATCTGCATATGAGTGAGTACATACCATGCTTGTCGTTTTGTGAATGGGTTACCTCGCTTAGAATCATTTCTTCAAGTTCCATCCATTTTCCTGCAAATTTCAAGATTCCATTGTTATTTTCTGCTGAATAGTACTCCATTGTGTAAATGTACCACATTTTCTCTATCCATTCTTCGGTTGAGGGGCATCTAGGCTGCTTCCAGTTTCTGGCTATTACAAATAGTGCTGCTATGAACATCGTTGAACATATGTCCTTGTTGTATGAATGTGCTTCTTTTGGGTATATGCCTAAGAGTGGAATTGCTGGATCTTGTGGTAGACTGATTCCCATTTTCTTGAGGAGTCACCATACTGATTTCCAAAGTGGCTGTACAAGTTGGCACTCCCACCAGCAGTGGAGAAGTGTTCCCCTTTCTCCACATCCTCTCCAACATGAACTGTCATTGGTGTTTTTGATTTTGGCCATTCTGACAGGAGTAAGATGGTATCTCAGAGTTGTTTTGATTTGCATTTCCCTGATGGCTAAAGATACTGAACAGTTTCTTATGTCTCTTTCAGCCATTTTAGATTCCTCTATTGAGAATTGTCTATTTAGTTTTGTCTAATTTAGTACCCCACTTTTTAATTTGCTTGTTTGGTGTTTTGGAGACTAGCTTCTTGAGTTCTTTGTATATTTTGGAGATCAGCCCTCTGTCAGATGTGAATATCTTTTCCCAGTCTGTGGGCTGCCGTTTTGTCTTGCTGACTGTCTCCTTTGTCTTACAGAAGCTTCTCAGTTTCAGGAGGTCCCATTTATCAATTGTTGACCTCAGTGTCTGTGCTGCTGGTGTAATGTTCAGGAATCAGTCTCCTGTACCAATTAATTCAAGGGTATTTCCCACTTTGTCTTTAACAGTTTCAGTGTAGCTGGATTTATCTTGAGATCTTTGATCCATTTTGACTTAAGTTTTGTGCTAGGCTCTAGGCTTGGGTCTAACTGCAGTCTTCTACATGTTTGCAACCAGTTATGCCAGCATCACTTGTTGAAGATGTTCTCTTTGTTCCAGCGTATGTATTTGGATTGTTTGTCAAAAATCAGGTGTTCGTAGGTGTGTGGGTTAATATCAGGGTTTTCAATTCCATTCCATTGGTCCACCTGTCTATTTTTGTGCCAATACCAAGCTGTTTTCAGGACTATAGCTCTGTAATAGAGCTTGAAGTCAGGGATGGTGATGCCTCCAGAAGATCCTTTATTGTACAGGGCTGTTTTAGCTATCTTGGGTCTTTTGTTTCTCCATATAAAGTGGAGAATTGTTCTTTCAAGGTTACTGAAGAATTGTGTTGGGATTTTGATGGGGATTGCATTGAATCTATAGATTGTTTTGGCAAGATTGCCATTTTTACTATGTTGATCATACCTATCCAAGAGCATGGGAGATCTTTCCATTTTCTGGTATCTTCTTTAATTTCTTTCTTTAGAGACTCAAAATTCTTATGGTACAGGTCTTTCACATTTTTGGTTAGTGTTACCCCAAGGTATTTTCAGTATAAATTTTTAAAATATAAAAATTCAGTAGGTTCTTTTTTTTTCAAAACTAAGTTTTAGTCAATCTAGTTAGATACAGAGACACACAGCCAAACATTAGGCCTCAAAGAGAGAGCCCAGGACAGAGGCTTCCATCAGGTCCCTTCTACTCAGAGCTTAGAGAACCCCATGGAAGAGGGAGAGGAGGAATTGTGGGTTCCAGAATGATCGTGGACACCAGGAGAATGGGACCCTCAGAATCAACTAAGCAAGACTCATGGGGGCTCCTCGAGACTGAAGCTTCAAGCACAGGGTTTTCACCAGATCCTAGGTGCCTCTGTGGGACTCCTCATTGTGAGAGGGAAAGGACAGAGTGGATGCCATAACAAGCTGCTCAGTCTTCTCTCAGAGATCAGGCCTCCATTTGTTTCCTGAGACTGAGCAAGCTGTTTCTGAGGAAGACACACAAATAAATGACAATCAATCTCCAACATCCCCCAAAGCAAGAAGGAGCCCTGGTACATGCAATACTGGCCAGGTCAGGCTTGAGACAGCTTCCACAATCACTAAGCTCAAGGTGACAACCAAATAAGGACAAAACCTGGGACTTGTCCAGGTCTGCCCCCAAATGGAAAAGTATATCCCTGACCTGTCCCTTACTAGCCCTAGCCAATTAGAACGTACTAATATGATTTCCACTTGCTTAAACCAATCATATCTGAGATGAGCTAATTGCCATTGGATGGCCCCTTGGCTGTGCTTGAAAGGGAACTGTGGATTCTGCTCATCTTGCCTATGTGTAGGATGGTTGGCCCTAGCATGCTGGAATAAACAACCCTCTTCCTGATTGAGTACATGGATAGTGGTCTTCTGTGGGACTTCTCCCTGAACCTAACAGAGAACAGGGGTGTTTCTGACTCTTTTGCCTATTTTTGGAACTCTTTTTCTCCTACTAAGTTCCCTCACCCAGCCTTGATTGTTGTTTGTGCTTGGTCTTGTATCTTGTTGTGCCATGTTGAGCTAATGTCCCTGGCAGGGCTGCTCATTCTTTTGAGTGAGGGGGTGTTTCTGGGATAGAGTGATAGAAGTAGGGGGGAACTAGGAGGACTGGAGAAAATAGATTCTTCTTTCATACAATACATCCTGACCACAGTTTCCATTCCTCTCAGCTTGAGCTCCCCTGCCACTTCCCCTCTTCTTCAGATCCACTTCTGTTTCCCCTCAGAAAAGAGGCCTCCCAGGAATATCAACTAACAATAAGACTAGACACATATTCTCATATCAAGGTTGGACAAGGTAACCCAGTAGGAGAATAAAAGTCCCAAAAGCAGGCAAAAGAGTCAGAGACACCCCTACCCCCACAGGTAAGAGTCCCACGACACACCAAGCTAAGAACCATACACGCAGGCCCTGTGCTTGCTACTTCAGTCTCTGTGAGCCCATTTGAGCCTGCTTAGTTGATTTAGGGAGCCTTGTTCTCCTGGTGTCCTCTGTCATCTCTGACTTCTATGCTCTTTCCTCCCCCAAAGTTAAGATAAAGTATGGTGCCCTAGATCGCACAATCCAACTGCCTCAATCTTCTGAACACTAAATGCTGGGATGACAGGTGAGCGGCATTTTATGACTTGATTTTCCCTTGTGTCCAGCACATTGTAGGACAGAAAGGCCCCTAATTTGTCACAAGAATGATGTAAGGTACATGACAGTACTACCTCTACATTCTAACAGTAGCCAAACCCAAAGCTTAAATAACTTGTCCAAAGTCGCACAATTGCTGAACAATAGACCACAAATATCTGACTATCTGACTATATAGCTCTTCAGTTATGATGGTCCAGTGGTTCCCCATTTTATTTTATGGCATCAAAAGTATGCAGTTTTAAGTTAGCCAAGGAAAGGCATTTGGGGGCAGACTAGGAAGGTCCCAGATGTGCAACTTCTAATTATATTCTTCCAGTAGAGCCAGAGTTATGTCTCCCAACAATCATTTGTGACAGTGTGTAGTGTCTCCACCCTTAGGAACTGACCAGATTTTTACATTCCATTGATTTTTTTAATTGGAATTCAATCATATACATATGTTGACTACAAGTGGATCTATGTTGTGGAATATTATTTTAACTGGGCAGAGACGTGTTATATATATGCTGCAGAATATTACTTTAAATGTGTAAAGGTGTGTTACTTTTTTATGCTGCATTTGTTCAACAATGTAAGGATGTGTGTTTAATTATGGAGAGATGTGTTGCACTTGTTTCACCTTGCCTGCGTAAGGTGCCTGATGGGTCTAATAAGGAGCTGAGGGTCAATAGCTAGTCAGAGAAAGAATAGGCAGGGCTGCCAGGCAGAGAGAATAAATAGGAGAATTCTAGACTTGGGAGAGGAGTGAGAGAAGAAGGCAAGAATAAGGGAGACATCACAGGACCAGAAGCCAGGCAGATACCAACCAGCCAGGCATGAGAAGCAGTAAAAGTAAGATATATAGAAGGGAAGAAAAGTAAAACATCCTGAGGCAAAAGGTAGATAAAGAGAAACAGATTAATTTAAGTTAAAAGAGCTAGTTAAATGAGCTTAAGCGAGGCTGAAGCATTCATAACTAATAAGAAGTCTCTACATTATGATTTGGGAGCTGGTTGGTGGCCCAAAAAAAAAGCCTGGTAGAGGCCTGACCTTTAGGTTTCTAACTCACTGTGAAAAGAACAGATATGACTTGGCCCAAAGTTTCCATTGTTAAACATTGTTAGATTGTCACTCATGGCTCAAGGACACAAATAAACAAAGGAACTCTCAGCAGGCAGCACAATCCAGTGGCCTAGAAACCACCTTGCCAGAAGCTGAGGGCCATGGCAGGAATTCTCTTTATTAAGATTAATTCTTTCCAGTACAATGTGTCAGCATTTGAAGGAGAAAGGCAGACGTATATATAAGAAAATGGATCTCTTTCAGTAAGTCTAGAAGATATAAACTACAAATCAAAATAAAGTATATTGACCTTCATGGACTGGAGAAATAGCTCAGAGATTAAGAGCACTGGCTGCTCTTACAGAGGACTCAGGTTCAAATCTGAGCATCCACATGGTGAATAACAGCCATCTGTAACTTTAATCCAAGGGGTTCTGACTCCCTGTTTTGGTATCCACAGTCACTCCCCACATGTGTGCACAGACATACATGCAGGTAAAACACCCATACCTGTAAAATAACATAAAAATAAATAAAAGCTAAGAATTTTTTTTAAATGATTCTCATGAAATAATACAGGTTGAGTCTCTGTTATCTGGAATACCTGGGGTCAGAATTATTTCCTACTTGGCATTTAGAATATTTGCAAATACCTAATGAGATGCCTTAGGGATGAGAACAAAGCTGGATACAAAATTTATACTTCATTTATACTACATTCACAACTTTAATTTTTTTGTACCTGTTCTTGTTTTGCCTGTTTATTTGGGATTTGAGGAGGTAGCCCACACTGCCCTCCCACTGATGATGTAGCCCAGACTGCCTGTCTTTCAACATGCAGCAATGCTCTCACCTCAACCTCTTGAGTGGTGAGATTACACATAAGAGCCACCACACTGTTCTAATTTTTAACATTTTTGCACATGGTATAAAATTCTGTGCTGTGAGTTTTTTTGCACTTGTTTCATGTCATTGCTCAAGATGTCTTTCATTTGTCTTCAGAGTTCAGGTTTTCGAATTAATGATACCAACCCACACTGAAGTCAGCCCCTTCACGTATATGTCTAGTAGAATGAAGGCCCATGAGATTGTGTTGTAAGCTGACAAATGACACCTGCTCCAGTTCAAGGTGTTCAGTGGGAAACAGCACCTGCTCTTTAGTGCTCTCACTCCAGTTTGTTCCCCACACATCCCCTGATGCTTTGGTGACATAGTCAATACTGAAGTCAGGAGATCAAGGATGTGCACATATTTGTATATGATTTACTTGGCAAGTAGTATCCTCCATCAGAGACCAGAGCTGTTCCATGGATCCTTAATATCATCTATGAAAGTCTAAGAATGTGCCTTGTCTTTTCTTAGCCTGAGAACTAGAAAGTAATGGCTAACGGATGGGAAGCAGGCTGCTGGTCGTGCCTGATAGGGTTTTCAGTGTTACATAATCACGTGATTTATATTTTAATAACTGCATCTATTTATTCTGCATTCGAATTTTTATTAAAGGCACATTTGAAAATACTAATGAAAATATTTAATGTATTTTTAAAAAACCAACAGTTTGAAGAAAAATATCATCAGTTAGAATATGAATACAGCTATACTTTTATATGGCAGACATCCAGGAGGAAAGAAAATAACTGAATGTTAGGAAGCATGAATCAGAGAGATGCAGGTTTATTACATTTTACCAAACATAAGAATATTAATTATATAGTCATTAGGTTCTAAAATGGAAATCTAGCCCTATGTTCAATTTGGGGTTTTATCTATTTAATACTTTCTAAAGTGAGGAATTTTCTGAAGCTTTCTTCTGTTGCTAAAGATCAGGTTTGAAAAGAAATTCTTCCTAAAGAATGAGAATTACTTCAGAGGGAACACAGAAAAGATGAAAACTGTAAACTCACAATTCCTGGATTGTTCAGCTTGGTAAGCATCATCATCAAAATCTGGTACCATCCTTTTTCTAGAAAACCAGTAAAGGTGGAGAGAGGCAGCCAGAGTGGGGCAGATTGTAGCCAGGTCCCCAGGGTCCCCTCTCATTTATGTAAGACCTTTAGGAAAGGTTTCTCTTTCTGGTACCTCACCTTCAGCATTTGGCCAGGATGGTTTGGTGACCTTCTCAACACTTGGCAAGAAGAAATAATTCCTTTGTGCAGACACTCTGAGTCTCTTGACTTGCAAAGAGCAAGGGGATGAGTGAACAGCAGGGTTGTTGGCAGGTGTCTGTGTGCTCACACAGACCAAGAGCAGCTGGCAAGCTGAGCGACTGAATGTAAGGGACCACCTTTGTACATGAAACACCTCCACTCCTTCCTTGTGACAAATCGCTACCAAAGCAGATGAGCAAATGTTTAAATATAGGAGCCTCCCCAGATTCTCTCTTTTTGTCTTCCATGTTTACTTGTTTGTTTATAATGGACTAAGAGAAAACTGACTAGATTTAAAACTGGCAAAATAAGAAGGTGGAAAAACATAATGACTAGCTATGAGGATGTAGGGTGGACACACCGGTTCCTCTGCCTGCTGCTTCCTGGCTGATACTGAGAACTAGTTTACTGTGGGAGTTTCCTGGGCAGTAAGGGAGTAAAGGAATGGCACCAACTCTTCTTTTATTGGAGAAAATAAGATCAGATAATTCAGTGAAGCTTGCAGTACCTAGGACATAATTCTGCCTAAGATGTTATTACTGTTTGTTTATTTTGACCTCTCACATTTGCATTTCTTATGTATCTATTGTGTAGTTCAGCAGTAAAAAGCTTACCCAGCATCCCTTCCCCAGTAACACTTCTCTCATCTCTCTCTCCCTCTCTCTCTCTCTCTCTCTCTCTCTCTCTCTCTCTCTCTCTCTCTCTCTCTCTCACACACACACACACATACACACACACAAACCACAATATGCATATACTCATTTATAAAATGGTAATAACTTTTTTGTCCTTCCATTTTGTTAATGTGAAACTTATATGAGACAATGAAGATTGAAATATAGGCAACCCATCAGTTGGAAACCTATCAAAAATCCTTTAGAGACTTAAGTAAAATTGACCAGAATGCTCTCAATTACAAAATTTGTTCATTTCCAGATGTACACATACAAACTTTCTTCAAAATGACCATATAGCTTCTGCTTTTCTTTTGTCCCTCTGCCTCAATAACTGTAGTTTTGTGGACCTAGGCATTCCCAGGAGCCTGTATTTCAAAATTCTGTCACAAGTCTATGCTCCTAAAAATTCCTACCTCTTTGAAAATATACACATTTAGTGAATTTATTGAATATCATGAGGTGGAGTGACTCATTCATGCTGCTGTCCTAAGCTCTACACTACACCTTACCCTTGCCAGTATTCTTAAGGGGCCCATCTTGTGCTACTTAACCTATCATTCAGACCTGACAGGACAAGGAAGTGCTCCTGCCTTCCTCATTACAACCTCATTTCTAATGGTACTTTCTCTATGTCCCCTCTAAAAGCATCTCTCCTAGTAACCTAAAATATTCCCATCCTAAAGTATCATAATATGTTAATTAGAGAAAAAACTGGAATTTTATTTTCTAGTCAATTTGATGTAGTGATTGATGCTCATCATGAACCTCAGTGTTAGCTTCTAAGAACTGCAATGATAGCTGAAATATATTTCCTCCTCCAAAGAGCTAGTAGCCATGTTTAAAAGGAGTTAGGATGGTCAACAGCTATAGGACAAGCAGGTCAATGCAGAAAAGGATCTATGGAAGGCAACAGTAAGAGTACCCTTCAAGTGTTGGTGCAGAAGTGAGCTACTTCGGCCCCTGGCTTGGGCCTAACTTCTGCCTGCCGGCTCTTGGAACTCTGGACCCCGGGGTATGCAAGTAGATTGAATTGGCCCCTGAGGACCAAGCAACCCAGAGTCTGCAGACATCTCTGCACTAGTCCTGCTCTCACCCTCCTTGAGAGCGAGTGCCTAAATCCCACCTGCACCCACCTTGAGACCCATCAGAGTATTGCAGCCAATTGCACCCCCCCCCCTGAAAAGAACCTTGGACCCATACACACCAGGAAAGGAAGAGACACCACCTTTACCCACTGGAAGAAGAGATGGGAAGATGATGATATAAGAACACATCCAACAACAGGAAAACCAATATGACTTCACCAGAGTCTAGGGACTCTACACCAGTAAAACCTGAACATCCCAAAACAGAAGAAGCAGAAGAGAGCAACCTTAAAAACAACTTCATGCAGTTGATAGAGAGCCTAAGAGAGGAAATCAGAAAATCCTTCAAAGAAACAGAAGAAAAGACAAACCAAAAGATGCAAGAAATCAAGGAAAGCCAAGAAAATACAATTAAACAGATGAAGGAAACAGTTCAGGACCTGAAAACTGAAATAGAGACAATAAAGAAAACACAAACTGAGGGAATGCTGGAAGTGGAAAAGCTGAGTAAACAATCAGAAACCACAGATGCAAGCATAACCAGCAGAATGCAAGAGATGGAAGACAGAATCTCAGACGCTGAAGATAAACTAGAGGAAATATACTCATCAATCAAAGAAAATCTTAAGTCCAACAAATCCTTAACACAAAATATCCAGGAAATATGGGACACCGTGAAAACACCAAACCTAAGGATAATAGGTATAGAAGAAGGTGAAGAAACCCAACTCAAAGGTGCAGAAAACATATTCAACAAAATCATAGAAGAAAACTTTCCCAACCTAAAGAAAGACATGCCAATGAATGTACAAGAAGACTACAGAACACCAAATAGAGTGGAACACAAAAGAAAGTCCCTTTGTCACATAATAATTAAAACACCAAATGTACAGAATAAAGAAAGAATATTAAGAGTAGCAAAGGAAATAGGCCAAGTAACATATAAAAGCAAACCTATCAGAATTACACTGGACTTCTCCATGGAAACTCTGAAAGCCAGAAGGACCTGGATAGATATTCTACCAACTCTAAGAGAACATGGATGCCAGAGCAGACTGCTATACCCAGCAAAGCTTTCAATCATTATAAGTGGAGAAAACGAGATATTCCACAACAAAACCAGTTTTAAACAATATGTAACCACTAATCCAGCCCTACAGAAAGTACTGGAAGGAAAACTCCAACCTAAGAAAATTAACTACACTCACAAAAACATAGGCAATAGATAATCAACTTTACCAAAACCCAAAAGAAAAAACAGGATAAATTCACATACAATACCACTACCAACAACAAATCAAAAACAAACAAGAATAAGCACTCAATGGTCATTAATTTCCCTCAATATTGATGGTCTTAACTCCCCTATAAAAAGACACAGGCTAACAGAGTAGATACAAAGACAGAATCCATCCTTCTGCTGCATACAAGAAACACACCTCAAATTCAAAGACAGATACTACCTCAGAGTAAAGACTTGGGAGAAGATATTCCAATCAAATAGACCCAAGAAATGAGCTGGGGTAGATATCCTAGTATCTAACAAATTAGACTTCAAGCTAAAATCAATCAAAAGGGATGAAGAAGGTCATTTCATATTCATCACAACAAAAACCCATCAAGAAGAAATCTCAATTCTAAATATCTATGCCCCAAATACAAAGGCACCAACATTCGTTAAAGAAACATTATTAAAACTCAAATCACAAATAAGACCTCACAAAGTTATAATGGGAGACTTCAACTCCCCACTCTCACCACTGTACTGGACCACCAGACAGAAACTTAACAAAGAGACAAAGTAACTAACAGAAGTTATGACCCAATTGGGATTATCAGACATCTAGAGAACATTCCATTCAAACACAAAAGAATATGCCTTCTTTTCAGCATCACATGGAACCTTCTCTAAAAATTGACCACATACTCGGCAACATAGCAAACCTCAACAGATACAAAAAATTTGGAATAAGCCTGTGTGTCTTATCAGACCACCATGCTTTAAAGTTAGAATAAAAAAACAACACAAATTGCAGAAAACCTACCAACTCATGGAAATTGAACAACATGCAATTGCACCATTCCTGGGTCAAGGAAGTAATAAAGAAAGAAATTAAAGACTGCCTAGAATTCAATGAAAATGAAGATGCAGCATACCCAAACTTATAGGACACTTTGAAAGCAGTACTAAGAGGAAAGTTCATAGCTCTAAGTGCTCACATAAAGAAACTAGAGAATAGGCCTGTAGCAATCTTATTCCTCAAGCAATATCAGGTAAAGTCCATGGGTATAAGTAAGATATGCTGTCAAATGGCCTATGATGTTTTAAACACCTATCCATGCCAACACAAAAGGACCTCAAACAGCAGCTAACAATAAGATGTTGAGCAACCCTGAACAAGACACATAGCTAAGACAGAAACTCCACAAACTCAAGGCTAGAGAGATTGCTCAGTGATTAAGAGCACTGACTGTTCTTCCAGAGGTCCCTGGTTCCATTTGCAGCACCCATATAGCAACTTACAACTGTCTATAGGTCCAGGCAGTCTATGGGGCCTCTGGCAATGAAATGATGTATCCCTAGTGCACAAATGGACTTCGGGAACCCATTTTCCATGGAGGGATACTGTCTTAGCCTAGATAAACATGGGAGGGCCTAGGCCCTGCCCAAAATGACTTGATGGTTTTTGATGATCTTTCATGGAAGGCGTGACTCACCCTCCCTGGGGAGGGGATGAGGGATGGGATGGGATGGGATGGGGAGATTGGTGTGGGACATGGGAGTGTGGGAGGGATAGGGAACTGGGATTGATATGTAAAATAAGATTAAAACTTTAAAAATAAAAGAAAGAAACTCCACAAACTCCATTAAGATCTATCTTTGAAGTCTGCTTTAGGAGAATCCCAATTTCAGCTCCATCATTCCCTTTTATTAATAATTTTCTATTCCCTTTCATTAATATTTTTATTTAAATTATAGACAATCACCTTTTCATACAAATCCCAGTTCCCTCTCCCTCCCATACTCTCATTCCCCCCACCATCTCACTATCCAAAACCCACTCCTGAGAGAGGATGAGTCCTCCCATGGGGATCACAAAAATCTGTTACACCATTTGTGGAAGGATTGATGCCATCTCCCATGTAGGCTGAGTGAGTATCACTTTATAGGGAATGGGCTCCCAAAGGCCATTCATGCACCAGGGATAAATATTGGTTCCACTGCCAGAGGCCCCATAAACTGCCTAGGCCTCCTAACTGACACCCAGGCCTCCTAACTGACACCCACCTTCAGTGGGCCTAGTTTGTTCTTATTCAGGTTCCCCAGCTATCAGTATGGAGTCTGTGAGCTCCCACTTGCTCAGGTCAGCTGTTTCTGTGGGTTTCCCCAGCATAGTTTTGACTCCTTTGCTCCTCCCTCTCTACAACTGGATTCCAGGAGTTCAGTTCAATGCTTAGCTGTCGTTCTCTGCTTCTACTGTATCTCCATTCTAACACAAACTTCTCTCTGCCTCTCAAACCAAAGTCTAGTTTCAGCAGAGTGGGATGAGAGTGGCTGTTACCTTTAGAGGCTTTCAGGGCATCTCAGGAATTATAGAAACCTGTGGATTTGTGGTGGAAAAGGGACCAGGGTACTGCAATAACTGTTTGAAGATTTTACGTTGGGAGTGATATATAAATATATATTATATTTATTCATCCCTTTGGGGAGATCACATTCATTTGAACAATTTTCAGTTAGTGACTTTTCATCGCTGTTCTTTTTGATTTCTGGAAGGCTGAGGAGTAGACATGTATGCAAGTGTAGTATTACAATGTAAGGGGTAATAATGGATGTAATGAGGACTACAGTGATGTCACCTTTGTATAGCTGAAGGAGCTCTTTCTCACGGGCTGGGGCCTGTGCTGAGAATGCTCTTTCTGCTGAAGTTTTAAAATTCCCATCATTAGCAAGATGCTATATCACTCATTTTATTTATTAGGATATGAATGTGAAAGGCGGTAACTTTAGGCAAGTCAAGTTCACATTGATTTTTTTAATAAAGGCTGAAGGAATTCAAATCTATCACAAAAAAATCAGGGGAAAAATTCATCACTAAAATTAATGTATGCCTATAATGAGAATGATGACTACCTTAAATGCCATCCTAAAGCCTTCATCTAGTAGCTGATGGAAGCCGAAGCAGACACTCACAGCTAAGCACTACACCAAAACCCTGGAATCTGGTTTCAGAGAGGGAGGAATGACCAACAAGGGGGTCAAGACCAGGATGGGAAAACCCACAGAAAAGTTGACCTGAGCAAAAGGGAACTCATGGACCCCAGTCTGACAGTTGGGGAACCAACATAGGACCAAACCAGGACCCCTGAATGTGGGTGTCAGCTAGGAGCACTGGGCAGTCTATGGGGCCTCTGGCAGTGGAACCAGGATTTATCCCTAGTGCAGGAAAGGACTTTGGGAGCCCATTTCCCATGGAAGGATACTCTCTTAGCCTATATACACAGGGGAGGGCCTAGGCCCTGCCCCAAATGACTTCACAGATTTTTATGATCCCACATGGAAGGCCTCACCCTCCCTGGGGAGTGGATGAAGGATGGGATGGGGAGCTTGGTGGGTGGCATGGGAGGACGGGAGGGAGAGGGAACTGGGATTGATATGTAAAATAAGATTGTTTCTAATTTAAATAAAATTTATAAAAAAGTAATGTATGCTGTATTTTATACACATTGGGAATTGAGTTTAAATACTTAATTCATAAGCAGAAAAGAACACACATCCTATAGCCACAAAGTTGTTATTCTTAGAAAAATCTTCATTTGAACTTTTTTCTTGGGGTGGTGAGCCTGTAGCTGCATTGGATTATCAGGATTTGTTCTTTTTGTTGTCGATTCTTTTTATTTTTTTAAGTCACATACTTATCTTGTTTCCCACTTGAAACCGGGTTAATTTTGTGTGTCAAACAAAATTAGACAAGACAAAAATCTTCAGCTTTCCATAGCAGATCAAGTAAAGCTTAACATTTCAGAAACTGGAATCTCAGATTTTAAAGAAGAAATCATTTACTCCAGGTGAATTCTCTTTTGAGGTCACATGAACCATGTAACAAAGACCCATGTTTCTTCAATCATACAACATGCCTTCACTGTTGTTAGTGGACCCAGAAGCACCTCTTTCTAGGCTCAAGAAACAAAACAACAAAACCCATTTGACTTTATCAAGTGAGTAGGAGTGACAGGTGTCAGCCTTTTAAAAAATGCTTCTGTGAAGAGGCTAGTAGGAGAAGGGGGTTAAAAAAGGAAGCATTCTGAGACCAAGAAACTGAGCGAAGCTACTTAGTCCTCACAGGAGTTTAAACTATAACCCACACCCACTCACCTATCATCCCAATAACAGAATGATAGCCTGAAGAGATGCAGACCAGAGAGGGGGGATGTAAATGGTCAAAAGGACTGCCTATGAATCAGAGAAAGCCGTGTCTCTGTTCCATCCTCTGCCATCACATCCCACACTGAAGGCAAGTTTCATAATACTTTTGTACCTAAGGATTTTTGTTATTTGTAGAAATGAATATTAATAGTTGTTTGGGAGCATTTTATTTTCTTCCTTTATACACACATTCATGTGCTGGGGTGAGTCTACGTGGACCACACGAATATAGGAGCCTGAAGAAGCTAGACTATATCCTGCAACTGGAAATAAGGTGGTTGTGAGTCACCATATAGGTACTGGAGTTGGAATCCAGGGGCTTTGAAATAGCAGCCAGTGCTCTTAATCATTGAGTCATCACCACGTCCTAGTTCTTTTTTCTAGTATTAATTTTTTGCTTAAATTTTAAAAAATCATTTTTACATACAAATCCCAGCATCCTCTCCCTCTCATCTTCCTATCCCCCCCCACACACACACTATCTCCCCATCCCATCACCCATTCATTCCTCAGAGTGGGTGAGGCCTCCCATGGGGGATCATCAAAGTCTGTCACACCATTTGTGGCAGGACTGAGGCCCTCCCCCCCCGTATCTAGGCTGAGAGAGTATCCCTCCATAGGGAATGAGCTCCAAAAAGCCTGTTAGTGCATTAGGAATAAATACTGGTTTTACTGCCAGTGGCCCCATAGACTGCCCAGGCCTCCAAACACACACGTTCAGGGGCCTAGTTCAGTCTTATTCAGGTTCCCAAACTGTTAGTCTAGAGTCTGTGAACTCACTTGCTCAGTTCAGTTGTTTCTACGGGTTTCCCCAGGATGGTCTTGACCCCTTTGCTCATCACCCCACCCTCTCTATAGCTGAATTCCAGGAGTTCAGCTCAGTGCTTAGCTGTGGGTCTCTGCTTCTGCTTCCATCAGCTACTGGATGAGCTCTATGATGGCACATATCCTAGTTCTTATTTGGAATGGATGTGTGTGTGTGTGTGTGTGTGTGTGTGTGTGTGTGTGTGTGTATGGACCATTAATTCTGGACATTTATATATTAGGTAGCCACCTCATTATTTCAAGTAAGAGTTCTGAACAAACTTTCAGGTGCTTGACATCTGAACTTTTCCACAACTGATATAACCACAACATCATGAGATGATGTGACATATTTTTCAATGGCCTTTCAAAATTGAAGCAAATGCAATTAACCAAGCAGGAGCATACACACTATGAGGAGAAGACGCAGATCCTTTCTGTTTTCATGTATATCTGTCACAGCAAGGCCTTAATGTCCCAGTCATTAAACTGATCAGTCATTATTACTATTAAAAAGTTATATCTACCTTTCTCCATTTTTTCTGTTTTGATTTTTGTAAATTGAGGTGGCCATCAAAGTTGGGAGAAAGAAGGAAAAAAAGGAATTTAGGGAAGGAGAGATACCTATTCATGTCCCCAAAAGATAACTGAAGGCTGCTACCAAGAAAGTCGTTTGTATCCTGTCAAGGATCAAGACTACTGTGTTACTTGTTCTGTAGCCATGAATAAAGAGAAACATGTGTTTAGGAAACAATGCTCTGTTGGATTACAATATAACAGAGATCATAAAATTGAGATTTTATCTGGAAAAGAGCAAAGGAAGAAATGAAAATTAACTCTGACACTCAGAAAGTAAAATTGAAAAGGAAAGGCAATGAAAGTTACAAGAAGAAATACGAAACCAGAAAAGAAGAAATGTTCCTTTGAATATTAGCATGGTGGTAACTGAACTCCTAAGTGCTCTATCGATGAGTGGAGCTATCATTAATCTTTTGTGACAAGACACTTTGGAGTAACCAGATTGTGATGGTCCCAGGCCCTGAATATCCTGTATTATCTTCAGGATTGAAGATGACTGCTATATACAGTAATTGCTGTATCGTGTTTCTCCATTGTAGTAAATTTTAACAGAAATGGCTTTCAAAAGCTGTCTTAATAAAAGTGATTTAGGAAAAAACCCAACCTAACTCTAGTTATTTCTTTTTTCACAGTGTTCACTTAGATGTATGTGGTCTTGAACTTCTCTTCAGGAGGGTAGTTATTGTGTCATTTAAAGCTCAGGTAAGAATTGAGAGCCTACACTTGGCCCAGGTATTCTAGCACAATACCCCTGAGTTGTATAATTAGAACAAGTTGCACATATTTTTACCAACCTCAATTTAGACATTTAACCTCTTTGTGTGAGAGATTTTCAGAGAGACTTTAAGATCAAAAGTAGACAAATCTCTTGAGAAAAAAAAAAAGACTGTGAAGCAAATTGGAAGGCTTTCCTAGCAGATGAAAGGGAGAGAGAGGGCTTGCTATTTGCTCTACAATAATTATGAAACAAGAAATGGAAAATAAGTAGACATATACCATCACCCCCCCATACTGTTCTGTTCAATACAGAAGAGTTGCATTGTTGAGCTGGGTAGTCAGACTCTGAAGTCAAATTCTGTTTCAACTCAACAGCTTGTCAAATAGCACTGATTGTATATCAGTGAACATATTAGTCAATGCAGTTTTCTCATCAGTGGTATGTAGGTAGAGAATAATTATATCTCTTTTACTTAGGGTTGTTTTGAAAGCTAAGTAATTCAGACAAAAAAGTTTTATCAGTAATGTCAGCCAAACAGTGCTTGCTGAGGTTTGAACTTACTGAGGATTGAATGGTGGCTCCAAAAGATGTATGTGTGTGTGTGTGTGTGTGTGTGTGTGTGTGTGTGTGTGTGTGTGTGTGTGTGTGTGTGTGAATCTCTGTGTGTGTCCTGACTTTATCCCATCTAGAAATAGCAAGTCTTTGTGGCTGAGACTATGGGTGCCACTATGATACTTTCCTGAACAATCCAAGTAAGTCTAAAGTCTAACAAAAGTGTCCTCATAAAAGACAGAAGAGGCAAAGAGTAAAGCAGAAGTCAAGACGGTGTCAGAGACTGCATGATGGGTCACAAGCCAAAGGATGATGGAAGTCACCAAAAGGTAGGACAGAGCAAGGAAAACTTCTCCCCTAGGGTTTAAGAAGGGTCATGGCTCCATTGACATCTGAGGTCTAGATTCCCAGGCTCTAGAACTTCAACACAATACATTTCTGTTACTGTATGACTCACAATTTTTGCAATTAGCAACCTTGGAAAATGAATACAGAGCTTTCTAAAGAACCTGTTGGAATGCAATTTAAAATACTTTTGATATATCAACTTTAAATAAGTAACACAGTGGTTTTGGAGTATATTATGTTATGAGATGTTTAAGTATGATGAAACATGTATAACAAAATTGACCATTTCTATAAGAAGGCATTTCTCTGCCTTATTGCCTTAAAATAGGATATCTTGCATTATCGTAAGCCCACTATTCAGGCTAGGTAGAGATGTTAGCATACTCTTAGGATATGCCTATATCTTCCGTGACATTTGGGGGTGACATACCAGTTTTATTTATCCCATTGCCAGGGGTTCAGGTTTTCATGTTTATAGAGTGAATACTCTTAGCCATCTCATCAACCCACATTTTAGGCACATGTGAACAAATAACTATGACACTATACCACAATGTTGTATAAAGATCACCTTCCTATTTCCAAAAACTTCACCATCTAAGCAAAACCTCCATACTCATTAAACATTGACTCTACCTTTTGGGTCTCTCTGGTAATCTTCAGCTAGTTTCTATAATAAGGTTTTGGCTATCACCTACTCCATCTGTAGCTACTTTTATCACAACCAACCATATTTGCCACTGATGATTCTAGAGAGAGGTGATCTCAAAAAGTGTAATTTCCAAACCATAAGCTAAAAAAAAGGAAGTATCTGCTAAGATGTGTGCAATAGGAGGGATCAAACCACTATGGTTGGCCTTTCAGTTTTGTGGCCAATAGAAGACAGCAATCTGAAGGAAGCCACACAAGAAGAGCATTCACTCTCCAGCTCAGATTCTATTTCTCTACTTTATTGGTAGGTTGAATTCTTCTTTTCCTCCTACACATACCTAGGAAATCCAGGTCTCCAGAAATTTTATCTGGAATCTACATACTCCACTGTATTGGGACTAGCAACTTTGTACTCTAATTTTCTCTTGATGTGCTTAATAATGAATCCTGTATCTCAGCCCTTATTCCACTTTTTGCTTTGTTTTATTCCATTTGAAATACACCTTTAAAGAAAGACATCATGTCCAGTTTGTGCTGTTGTTGTTGATGAGACTTATCAATCAGTGTTAATTGATGGAATTGACAAGCTCTTCTAGGCATGGCAGAGGAGACATGAATTAACACTTTGTTTATCCCATACTTTGATTTGCTGTCATATTGCTGCTTATGAGTTTGGTGAGTACAGAACATAGACGATTGCTGTCCCTGGATATTTTTAAGGTAATCATGAATAATTGAGTTTATTAAGTAAATTATTTACTACACACAAGCATCAGGATCTGATTTTTGAACCCCAGAACCAATATAAAACCAGACATATCACTATTTCTAATTCCAGTGCTTCTATGGCCAGGCATGAGGCAGAGGCAGGAGAATCCCCAGGAATTTTGTGGGGCTGCTAGCTTGAAGTACATAGCAGTAAAAACCAAAAGAAATGCTGTTTCTAACAAGGAGAAATGTCAGGGCCTTCATCTAATGTCCTCTCTCTCTCTCTCTCTCTCTCTCTCTCTCTCTCTCTCTCTCTCTCTCACACACACACACACACACACACACACACACACACATGAACATGTACACACAAAGATAAGCATAAGCATACATAGTAGCTGGAGATTGTGTAACAGAGGATTATGAGTCATATAATTTGCCAGAAAAATTTCTTGCACATTAGAAATCACTTTTATGGCACAAGAAATTTAACTTATAATACAGTAATAGTCTTACCCCAGTTTAGGGCTTAGTTCTGATATTAATAGTAGAGAGAACTTAGGTGAGATAGTTATGCAGTATTTAACTTTCCTTATTCTTAATAAAACATAATGTTTGAGTCATTTTTATAGTTTTGAGAATTAAGTGACACAATTTATTTAGAATATTAGCAGTTTCTTGCACATGATAAATTAATAAATTGTTCCTAAAATGATCATATCAATATCAATAGGATAGAAATTCAATATAATTACTAGCTGGTAGTTTAATTCCTTTAAAAATTCAATAATCTTGAGGATAATTTTTGTAAATATACTTTTAATTTATATCATGAAGATGAGATTTGTGATTTGAGATTAAATCAAAACTAAATGGCTGGCTTCTTTATCACAATAGCACTCAGCAATACTGTTACTCTTACTGAATGTGTGTCATCTCCAGAATGCTAAGTTCAGTGCTCTATTTGAAAAAGTTTGGCCTGCTGGTCCCCTTATTGAAACTACCTGAGGCCTGGGGACTGGGCACTGGGGAACCCAACCTGGTGGTCCAGCCCACCAAGAGACTGCCAGAGTCCTAGTCCACCCTCCATCCAGAGGACTAGATAAGCATGGTCCTGTGTCAGGTCCACCTTCAGTTGCCTTACTCGGAGCCTCCTGAGGCCTGGGGACTGTGCATTGTGGAACCCATCCAGGCGGTCCAGTGCACCCAAAGATTGCCAAGACCCTGGTACTAGTCCCACCTCCACCCATGGGAAGAGGAGAGATATTGGAGTATTGGACCTGCTTGCACCCATTGGAAGGAAACCTGTACCCACCAGGACAGGAAGAGATTCCTCTTGCACCCACTAGAAAAAGGGATGGTAAGAAGATAATATAAAAGCACATTCAGCAACAGAAAAACCAATATGACACACCAGAATCTAGGGACTCTACAGCAGCAAGACTTGAACATCCCAAAACAGATGTTGTTAAAAACAACATCATGAAAATGATAGAGGCCCTCAAAGAGGATATTAGTAAATCCCTTAAATTAGTGGAAGAAAAAATACAAGAAATCAACAAATCTCTTAAAGAAAGGCAAGTAAAAACAATCAAACAGATGAAGGAAACAGTTCAAAACCTGAAAACTGAAATAGAGACAATAAAGAAAACACAAACTGAGGGAATGCTGGAAATAGAAAAGCTTGGTAAATGATCAGGAACTACAGATGCAAGGATAACCAACAGAATACAAGAGACAGAAGACAGAACCTCATGTGTTGAAGATACACTAGGAGAAATAGATTCATTGACCAAACAAAACCTTCAATCCAACAAATCCCTAATACAAAATATTCAGGAAATATGGGCATTTCGAAAAGACCAAACCTAAGAATAATAAGTATAAAAGAAGGTGAAGAAACCCAACTCAAGGATGCAGAAAACATATTCAACAAAATCATAGAAGAAAACTTTCCTAACCTAAGGAAAGACATGCCAGCTCCCTCTCCCCTACCCTCATGGTCCCAATTAGCTCATGAGGTCCTGTCCTTTCCCATTCTCCAGGGTCCATGCACTTTTCTCTTAGAGTCTTTCTTGTTTCCTAGTTTCTTTGGTGATGTGGTAATCCTTTGCTCTATGTCTAAAGTTCATATATGAGTGAGTACATACCATGTTTGTCTTTTTGTGATTAGGTTACCTCACTCAGGATAGTTTTTTTCTAGTTCCATCCATTTGTCTGCAAATTTCAAGATTCCATTGCTTTTTTTCGGCTAAGTAGTACTCCATTGTGTAAATGTACCATATTTTCTCTATCCATTCTTCAGTTGAGGAGCATCTAGTTTGCTTCCAGGTTCTGGCTATTACAAACAACATTGCTATGAGCATAGTTGAACATTTGTCCTTGTTGTATGAGTGTGCATTCTTTGGGTAAATGCCCAAGAGAGGACTTGCTGGATCTTGAGATAGACTGATTCCCATTTTCCTGAGAAACCACAATATTGATTTCCAAAGTGGTCTTACAAGTTTGCACTCCCACCAGCAATATAGGAGGGTTCCTTTTCTTCACACTTTCTCTAACATAGATGTCATTGGGGGTTTTGATTTTAGCCATTCTGGCCAGTGTAAGATGGTATCTCAGAGTTGTTTTGAGTTGCATTTCTCTGATGGATAAGGATTTTGAGCACTTTAGAAGAGGAGGGGAATGGGGGAAATAGAGGATCAAAAGGTTGAGTCAGGGGAAGAATTGAGGACAACAGGATGAGAGATACCATAACAGAGGGAGCCATTATAGGTCCCAGGAGAGATCTAGCACTAGGGAGATTTTCAGAGAGCTACAAGGATGACATCAACTGACAATCTAGGCAATGGTGGAGAGGCCACCCTAAATGCCCTTCCCCTATAATGAGACTGATGACTGCCTTATATGCCATCCTAGAGCCCTCATCCAGTGGTTGATGGAAGCAGAGGCAGACACCCACAGCTATACACTGAACCCTGGAACCCAGTTGCAGAGAGCAAGGAATGAAGAACAAAGGGGTCTGGACCAGGCTGGTGAAACCCACAGAAACAGCTGGCGTGAACAAGGTAGAATGCATGGACCTCAGACTGATATCTGGGAGGCCAACCCAAGGAAGTTAACTATAACTAGAAAAACATAGCCAATAGATAATCCCATTTCACCATCAGCCAAAAGCAAATCCCTTTTTTGCTTTTGGCTGATGGTGAAAAAAAAAAAAAAAGCACAGCTCCACCACCACCAAAAACAAATCTGAAACAAACAAGAATGAAAAATCAATAATCATTAATATCCATCAATATTAATGGTATTAACTTCCCTATAAAAAGACACAGGCTAACAGTATAGATACTAAGACAGGATATATCCTTCTGCTGCATAGAAGAAACACACCTCAACTTCAAAGACAGAGGGTACCTCAGAGTTAAGGGTTGGGCAAAGATTTTCCAATCAAATGGCCCCAAGAAACAAGTGGAGGTAGTAATCTTAATATTTAACAAATTAGACTTTAAACTAAAATCAATCAAAAGAGATTAATCAGGTCATTTCATATTCATCATAGGAGAAATCCATCAAGATTAAGTCTCAATTCTGAACATCTATGCCCCAAATACAGAGGCATCTACATATGTAAAGGAAATATTATTGAAATTCAAATCACACATAAAACCTCACACAGCTATATTGGGAGACTTCAACACCCTGCTCTCACCTCTAGACAGGAACACCAGAAAAAAACAAGCAAAGAAACAAAGAAACTATTAGAGGTTATGACCCAATTGGTTTTAACAGACAACTATAGAACATTCCATCCAAACACAAAAGAATATAACTTTTTCTCAGAGCTATATGGAACCTTCTCTAAAATTGACCACATACTTGGCAACATAGCAAACCTCAACAGGTATGAAGAAATTGGAATAACCCCCAGTATCTTATCAGACAACAACACAAACTGCAGAAAACCTAAAATTAATGACAATTGAACAATGTAAAATTGTACCATTCCTGGGTCAAGGAAGAAATAAAAACAAAAAATAAAGACTTCCTGGAATTCAATGAGAATGAAGACACAACAAATCCAAACTTATGTGACACTTTGAAAGCAATGCTAAGAGGAAAGTTCATAGTACTAAGTATCCACATGAAGAATCTGGAGAATAGCTACACTAGAGAATTAACAGCACAACTGAAAGCTCTAGAACAAAAAGAAGCAAACTCACTCTGGAGGTGTAGATGCAAGGAAATAATCAAACTGATGGTTAAAATCAATGAGTAGGAACTAGGAAAACAATGAAAGAATCAATGTAACCAAGAGTTGGTTCTTTAGTAAAACCTTTATCCAAAATTACCAAACTGCAGAAAGTGAACATGCAAATTAACAAAATCAGAAATGAAAAGTGGCACATAACAACAGACACTGAGGAAATCCAGAGAATCATCAGGCCATACTTTAAAAACCTCTAATCCACAAAATTTGAAATTCTAAAGGAAATGGACAATTTTCTGGACAGATATTATCTGACAAAATTAAATCAAGAACAGATAAGCAATTTAAATAGAACTATAACCCCTAATGAAATAGAAGCAGTCATCAAAAGTCTCCGAACCAAAAAAATCCCAGGGCCAGAAGGCTTTTTGCAGAATTCTACCAGAAATTCAAAGAACAGATAATACCAAGTCTCCTAAAAGTATTCCATGCAATAGAAGCAGAAGAGTCATTGCCAAACTCTTTTTAAAATGCTTCAACAACCTTGATACCCAAGCCACACAAAGACACAGCTAAGAAAAAGAACTACAGACCAGTATCCCTCATGAACATTGATGCACAAATAGTCAATAAAATACTGGCAAGTTGATTCCAAAAACACGTCAGAAAAATCATACTCCATGATCAAGTAGGCTCCATACCAGGAATGCAGGGATGGTTCAACATACAAAAATCCAGCAATGTAATCTACCATATAAACAAACTGAGAAATAAATAAAAAAATGATCATCTCCCCAGATGCTGAAAAAGACTTTGACAAAATCTAGCATCACTTCATGATATAGCTCTTGGAGAGATCAGGGATAACAGGAATATATCTAAACATAATAAAAGCAATATACAGCAAACCAACAGCCAACATCAAACTAAATTGAGAAAAACGCAACACAATTCCTCTGAAATCAGAAACAAGACAAGGCTACCTACTCTTGCCATGCCTCTTCTATATTGTACTTGAAGTTCTAGCTAGAGGAATAAGACCAAAAAAAGGAGATCAAGAGGATACAAATTGGAAAAGAAGAAGTCAACCATTCATCATTTGCAGATGATATGATAGGTTACATACATGATCCAAAAAATTTTACCAAGAAAGTCATACAGCTGATAAACACCTTTAGCAAAGTGGCAGGATACAAGATTAACACAAAAATATCAGTAGCCCTAATATATACAGAAGATAAAGGGGCTGAGGAAGAAATCAGAGAAACATCACCCTTTACAATTGCCACAAACAATATAAAATACCTTTGGGCAATACTAACCAAACAATTGAAAGACCTGTATCTCAAGAACTATGAGTCTTAAAGAAATTAAAGATGATACCAGAAAATGGAAATATCACCCATGCACTTGGATAGGTAGGAGCAACATAGTGAAAATGACAACCTTGCCAAAAGCAATCTACAGATTTATTGCAATACATAAAAATCACAGCACAATTCTTCAGACCTTGAAAGAACAATTCTAACTTTATATGGAAAAACAAAAAACTCAGGATAGCCAAAACAACCCAGTACAATAAAGGAACTTCCAAAGGCATCACAATCCCTGACTTCAAGCTCTATTATAGAGCTATAGTCCTGAAAATAGGTTGATATTGGAACAAAAAAATAGATAGGTAGACCAATGGAATCGAATTGAAAACTCTGATATGGACCCACACACCTATGAACACCTGATTTTTGACAAAGAAGCTAAAATTATACAATGGAAAAAGGAAAGCAACATAGTGAAAAATGACAATCTTGCCAAAAGCAATCTTCAATAACAAATATTGCTGGCATAAATGAGTGCTGATATGTAGAAGACTGCACATAGATCCATATCTATTACCATGCACAAAATTAAGTCCAAATGGATCAAAGACTTCAACATAAATTCAGTCACATTGAACTTCTTAGAAGAGAAAGTAGGATTTACCCTTGAATGAATTGGTACAGGAGACTGCTTCCTGAATGTAATACCAGTAGCACAGATACTGGAATTGACAAATAATAAATGGTACCTCCTGAAACTGAGAAGCTTCTGTAACACAAAGGACACAGTCAACAAGACAAACTGCAGCCTACAGAATGGGAAAAGATATTCACTCACCTCATATCTGACAGAGGGCTGATTTCCAAAATATACAAAGAATTTAAGAAGCTAGTTACCAAAACACCAAGTAATCCAATTAAAAATTGGAGTACAGAACTAAATAGAGAATTCTCAACAGAGGAATATAAAATGGCTGAAAGACACATAAGAAAGTACTCAGCATCCTTAGCCATCAGGGAAATGCAAATCAACATTTGCATTTCTTGCTCCTATCAGAATGACTAAAATCAAAAACACCAATGACAGTTTATGCTGGAGAGGATGTGGAGAAAGGGAAACACTCCTCCATTGTTGGTGGGAGTACAACCTTGTATAGCCACTTTGGAAATCAGTATGGTGGTTGCTCAGGAAAATGGGAATCAATCGAACAGAAGATCCAGAAATTCCAGTCTTAGGCATATACACAAAAGAAACACATTCATACAAGAACATCTGTTCAACTACATTCATAGCAGCAATATTTGTATTACCCACAACCTGGAAGCAACCTAGATACCTCTCAACTGAAGAATGGATGGAGAAAATGTAGTAATTTACACAATGAAGTACTACTCAGCAGAAAAAAAAACAAAAACAAAAAACAAATGTGGAATCTTGAAATTTGTAGGCAAAAATAGAAGAAACAATTCTGTGTTAGGTAGCCCAGTCACAAAAATACAAACATGGAATTTACTCACTCATATATGGATTTTAGACACAGAGCAAAGGAGTACCAGCCTACAATCCACACCACCAGGGAAGCTAGAAAACAAGGATGGAGGACCCTAAGAGAGGCATACATGGTCCTCTGGAGAAGGGGAAAGGGATAAGATCTCCTGAGCTAATTGGGAGCAAGTGAGGGGGGAGACTGAGTTAGGAGAAAGAGAAGGGGAGAATGGGGAGAGGAGAACTGGACATGAGGGAGCAGGAAGATCTACTCAGGGGAAGAATAGAGGTGAGCAAGAAAGGAAATAGCATAATAGGGGGAGCCATTATGAGTTTAAAGAGAAATCTGTCTCTAGGGAAATGTCCAGAGATCTACAAGGATGACCCCAACTAAAAATCTAAGCAATAATGGAGAGGCTACCTTGAATTCCCTTCTCTGATAATGAGATTGAGGACTACCTTATATGCCATCCTAGAGCCTTCATCCAGTAGCTGATGGAAGCAGAAGCAGACACTCACAGCTAAGCACTGGGCTGAACTCCTGGAATCTGGTTGCAGAGAGGGAGGAGTGATGAGCAAATGGGTTAAGACCAGGCTGGTGAAACCCACAGAAAACCCAAGGGGGAGCTCATGGAACCCAGACTGATAGCTAGGAAAGCAAAATAGGACTGTTCCAGACCCCCTGAAATCAGATGTCAGTTTAGAGGTCTGGTTCATGTATGGAGCCTCTGGTAGTGAATCAGTACTTCTCTGGTACAAAAATTGACTTTGGGAGCCAACTCCACATAGAGGGATACTCTCTCAGCCTATGAACATGGGTGAGGGTCTAGGCTCTGCTCCAAAAGATATGGCAGACTTTGAAGATTCCCCTTTGAAGGCCTTACCCTCCCTGGGGAGCAGAAAAATTATGGGATAGGGGTTCAAGGAGACAGAGGAGGAGGAGAGGGAGAGGGAACTGTGATTGACATGTAAAACAACCTTGTTTCTAATTTATAATAGAAAAGAAGGAAACAAAGAAAAAGAAAACAGTTCATAGCATATTTCTGTATAGACATATTTCTGTATAAATCATTAAATAAGCAGTTCAGTAAAAGTTGTAACAGGAGGGTTTATAGGCCAGTATGGGAAGCTCTAAGAAGCCACTGCAAAAGCAAAGAAAATGAAGCTTAAGGAAAATCTGGAATTATAAGGAGCTACTGTTGAAGGTCCAAGAGAAGGCATTTTATGGTTGAAGACAAATATGTTTGTTTTGTGTGCCAGAACCACATACTCATAGAAGTGTGGTAAGAGCTAACACTGACATTGCCATCCTAAAGCAAATTGCATCCACCTCTCTTGCAAAGACAATCAAAAGTATAAGTGACATTTAAATCACTGGAAATTACGTGGACTTACTCTGTAGCCCATGGTCTTGAACTCATAGTACCCATGCTTTGGCTTTCTGGCCACTGGGATTACAGACATGTCCCAGGAAACTCAGATTGTACATAAAATATTTAGTTACATTTCATGCTTACCTTCTTTTCTGCAAACACAGACTGAGCACTTATTTTGTTCAGGTGCTTTCTAAGATGGTTTGCATGATGAAAGGCAGAACTCTAGCCCTCAAGGTTTTCATAGTCAAGTGATGGGGCTGCTGGGTATGCATGTAATCACACCTACAATGTGTAGGTTGTTAGGTGGTGTTACTGAGATAAGTAGAGGGTCCTTTGGCAGGGTTAAGAAAGGGGCTTTTGAATTATTCTCTCAGATAATCTTTGAAAGATAAGCACAGAGAAATTTTTCTTTCTTTTTTTTTAAAGTGTGTTTGAAAGTCTGAACTAGACAGTGAAAGCAGCACCCAAGACTTACCAAACAGGGCTATAGAGAAAGGCATGGACTCAAGACACAAAATCAAGTTCAATAAAACTAAGGGTTAAGAGAAAGGGAGAAATTCGAAGAGACTATGCTCACCAAAATAAAAACAAAATGGATCAGTAATTAAAGAGTTTGTCAACCATGGTAAGGAGATGAATTCCATATTCTGGGGACACCAGGTATTTTTATAAGATCTGTACAGAGGAATAATGTACTTTGTACTTTGGAAAGACTATGGATTACAAGTAATGAAGTCTTGAAGAGTGAAACTGGATGTGTGGAATGGAGCTAGAATGTAGCTATCACTCTGATAAAGGATAAAATTATCTTTCATAAGGCAGTGGTGATGTATATAGTTTGGAAAGGTAATATACAAAGTGGAGAACTGAAAGGTGTTAATAAGCCAAAATTTTAGGCGGAGCAGCCCAGTGGATCACTATATTTTCATTCTGATAGGAATTTCAGAATAGAGAGTTATATTTTGTAAGAAAAAGTTGTGCTCCTTTTAATATGCTAATATATTCCTGTGGAATATTTACATATTCTTGGCTACCTAGGAAGAAATTAATATTAAACATGGACAGGAAATATAAATTTCAGATTTCCTAGCAAAGAGGCATGCACAGAAGTCTTTGGGATATTGGCACTTTCCCATGCCACAAGGAATGGAATAAAATAAAAACAGAGATAAAGCTAGAACCTGGAAACATCAGCATTGTTTATGGAACTGACAGGAGTAGGAACATTAAAAATGCCCTGGCAGGATCAGGCAGACAGGTAGAAAGAAAGCCAAAAGCACACAAATTCATTCACAAGAGAGGGACCAGCAGGAAGGGAGGGAAATCAATGTTACCATGGGTTACAGTTAATCAAAAATAAAGACTAAGAAAATCACTTTAGATATATAACTATAGTCATATATGACCTGTAGTCAAAAAGTATCAAGAATAAAGAGCAAAAACATCAGTGCTCAAAATCATCATATATGGAATGAAGAGATGAAGCACTGTGGGAACAAATTTAAATGTGTTCAGGGATTAGAGATGACAAGCCTTGGAGATGAAGGATAGAAGATGATGTAGAATTGGGAGGAAGAGATATGTCTCATTTAGTTATGGAAGTGCTGAACTGATGAACTGCTAAGATTTCCAAGTAAAACACTAGGTGAAAAAAAATCATTAGCTGGGAAGAGAATTAAGCTATAAAGAGAGATGTGATGAAAATTCACAATTTATCTCTGTGAATACAGAGTATGTTTAGAATAAAAACAAGGAAGACACGGAAGAGAATAGGGTAGGATACTGGGAGCCTCATCCTATCAGGTGGAAGGAGAATTTACTAGACATGTGGAAACAAAAGAACTTAGATAATGGTACTGATAGTAAAACCAGACAGAATAAGAAAATATGAAATGTCAAGTACTGTAAAGATACTTAATTTTGTGGATTGGGCCTCCTGGACAGAGGAAAGGCAATCTGGTCCATTGCCTATTGAAGATGTGAAGGCACACAGGACTAATAAGAAGCCCTGTAAATGTTATTGTTTGGGGTACATGTCACCATATCATAAAGAAGATGTAGTAAATGCCATTTTAAATGCATATGAGTATCCATTTACTATTCTTTGGTAGATTATTAATACTTTACTTTTGGATAGGTTTATTGTTAACAACTGATTATTTAATGTCATACCAAATCATTGAAGTACTTGAAAAGCCAATTAATAGAGAAATATATAGATATATTATAAAAGGGTGTTCAGGGTTACTATTGTTGTGACACCATGACAATAAGCAACTTGTATAGGAAAGTGTTTATTTCACTTATACTTCTACACCACTGTTCCTCATTGAAGGAAGTCAAGACAAGAATTCCAACAGGGTAGGTTTCTTGAGTCAGGAACTTATGCAGAAGCTATGTAAGAATGCTGAATACTGACTTGCCAAGAATTTCTCAATCTGCTTTCTTCTAGAAACTGGAACTACCTGCTTAGGGGTAACACCACGCACAATGGCCAGGACCCTCCTACATCCATCACAAATGAAGAAAATGCACTATAGGCTTGCCCATAGCTAAATCTGGTGAAGGCATTTTATCATTTCAGGTTTCCTTGTCCTAAATAATGCTTAACTTGTGTCAAGTTGAAATAAAACCAGCCAGAACAAATTGTAAAGGTGAGAAATCCTTTCTTTTGATAGTTTGACGGGAGCACACAGGAAACATGTGAAATATTTCTTGAGCACTCTCAAGAAGTCTCCACAGACTACTCTCTTCACTGTTGAAGATACATTATAAAGATGGTGTTGAGGTCCTCTACCTCTTTAGACCATCATACATATTATGAACACAAATTGATCCAGAAAAAAATAAATACTCCAATGAGAATTAGCAACACTTTCAAACTAATATTACCATAGCTGTCTGGCAGGAATATGAACAAGGTTGATAAACTGCAAATGAGAGGAGGTAGATGCTGTAAGCCACAGGGAAGAGAAAGCCTAAACTTAGAAATTTCTGAAAATCACAGACATTTGAGCCAGCCCTAGCAAGCTACACTACAAAAAATTCGAATGTTTGAGATGACATGATGACTGATTGCATTAACTGATAAATTAATTTTCTTCTATGTATCTAATTTGAATATTTCATGTATACCTCTCTGGATAACAATGGAGAAAGAAACATTGTGTGCTAAGCTCTGAGTAGATGACTGTTTGCAAATTGTCTTGATGTATAGGAACTTCAGTGAGAATAAGGTTTGTTGTGATGACTGTGTAAGGGCCCCACAGCTTTGACAAAGTACCTCATATAAACAACTGGAAGGGAGGACTCAATTCTTTGGATTCATAGTTTTAGAGACTTTAGTCTTTGGCTAGTGGTTCTGTGTCTTTGATGTGACAAAAACATAATAGTAGGAACTGCTCACCTTATGCCTGATAGGAAACAAGAAAGTGACAGTGGGGGCCAACAAAATATAGCCTCAATGGACATACTCCTAGAGTCCTGCTTCCTTGAGCCAGTTCCTACTTCTTAAAATTCTAAGAATCTTCTGAAATATTGCTTCCAGTGGGAGATGAAGTCTTCAATACATAAGTTATAGGGAAGGGGATATCATATGTCAATCACTACTCCAAGTTTGTATAGTTACCTACACTACTGACAACCATCTAGGAGCTGCTAGATGAAGTAACCCTGAATTGAATTCTAATCTGAATAAAACCTAAATATAGAATTCATACAGCTAGAAATTACTTGATTTTTAGATCCATAAGTCTTGTAAACTACAAGAGATCCATAAATAGCATACATAAGCAACAAAACTGTAAAAAAAAATTTTTTCTCTTTTTATTATTATTATTAATTCAAGTTAGGGAACAGGCTTGTTTCACATGTAAGTCCCCTCACCCCTATTCCTTCTCCCCCACCTCCAACTTACCCCCCACCCCATCCACCCACCACTCCCCAGGCAGGGTAGGGCCCCCAACAGGGGCTCCACCAAGTCCACCAAATCTTCCTGTGCTGGGCCTAAGCCCCTCCCCATGTGTCCAGAGACAGAGTGCATCCCTTCAAGTGGGATGGGCTCTCAAAGTCCCACACACACACCAGGGCAAAATGCCAGTCCACCTCTGGAGGCTCCCAGGAGTACAGGGCCCTCCCCATTGGCATCCATGATCAGGGGACTGGATCAGTCCCGTACTGGCCTCCCAAAGAGCGTCTGGGGTCGATATGCTTTCCCTTTTTCAGGCCAACTGTTTCTGTGGGTTTCTCCAACCTGGTACAGACCCCTTCATTCTTCATTCCTCCCTCTCTTCAACTAGGTTCCAGATTTCAGCTCAGTGTATTTCTGTGGATGTCTCTGCTTCCATCAGCCACTGGATGAGGACTCTAGGATAGCATAGAGAGTAGTCATCAATCTCATTCTAGGGGAAGGGCTTCTAGGCCATCCTCTCCTCCACTGCCTGGACTGTCAGATCGGGTCATCCTTGTAGGTCTCTGGAGATCTGTAAAAAAAATATTTTGTCCTTTAGAGCTGATATTCATGTCCAGTAAACATATTCAGTGTCCATAAATGTTGCACTGTAGCTCTCCACCCTCTGTTTGAGGTGAGTATGGGTTCTGCTTGGGCCCAACTTCCCTCATCCCCCCCTCTTGGAACTTCCTGGGTCTGCACCACATGTAGTGGACCTGCCCAAGCAGGACAGACCACCCAGAGTTTGGCCACATGTCATTCTTGGCCCCAAATATACCCTCTACCCTATGCCTTCCACTTGAGTCTTGGACCCCCTACACCCTCCTCTTGAGAGAGGAGAATACTAGGAGTCACCAGACCATCCAGAGTTGCCCACACTGAAGTCTTGGCCCACTGGGAGATGAGAGGAGAGGGAGAGATATGACCTGCACACACTTGAAGAAAGGATGGGAAGACAACAGTATAAGAACACACTCAACAGAAAGACCAATATGACAACACCAGAATTTGGAGACTACACCAGCAAGAACTGAGCATCCTAACACAGATGAAGCAGAAGAGAAGGACCTCGAAAACAACCCTATAAAGATGATAGAAATCCTCAAAGAAGAAATGAGAAAATCCCTTAAAGAAATGGAGAAAAATAAATCAATAATATCAAGAAATAAACAAATTTCTTAAAGAATTCCAAGAAACCCAAGAAAAACAAAAACAACCAAAAAAGTGAAGGAAACAATTCAAACAGCTCAAGGCTTGAAAGCTGAAATAGAAAGAATAAAGAAAACACATAATGGGGGAATTCTGGAAATAGAAAATCTGGGTAAAAGATCAGGAACTACAGATGTAAGTATAACCAATAGAATACAAGAGACAGAAGAGAGAATCTCAGGTGTTGAAGGTACAGTCATCAACCAAAGAAAATCTCAAGTCCAACAAATCCCTAACACATATTATCCAAGAAATATGGGATACCGTGAAAAGGTCAAACCTAAGAATGATAGGTATAGAAGAAGGTAAACAAATACAGCTTAAGGGTACAGAAAACATATTCAACAAAATCATAGAAGAAAACTTCCCAAACCTAAGGAAGGATATGCCTATGGAAGTACAGAACAGCACATAAACTGAACAACAAAAAGAAGTCCCCTCATCACATAATAGTCAATACACCAAACTTACAGAATAAAGAAAAAATATTAAGAGCAGCCAAGAATAAAGGCCAAGTATCATATAAAGGCAGACCTATCCGAATTATGCCACACTTCTCACTGGAAAGTAAGAAAGCCAGAAAGTCCTGGATATATTTACTACAAACACTAAGGGAACATGGATGCCAGTCCAGACTACTATACCCAGCAAAGCTTTCAATCACTATAAATGGAGAAATCAAGATATCCCATGACAAAACCAGATTTAAACAATATATATCCACAAATCCAGCCCTACAGAAAGTACTGAAGGATAACTCCAACCCAAGGAATATAAATACACTCACAAAAATATAGGCAGTACATAATCCCACTTTTCCAAATGCCAAAAGATAAAATGGAAAAATACACACACAATACCACCACCACCACCAAATCCAAAAGAAACAAGAATTAACAATCAATGGTCATTAATATCCCTCAATGTCAATGGTCTTAACTTGCCTATAAAAGGACACAGGCTAACAGAATGGATACAAAGTCAGGATCCATCCTTCTGATGCATACAAGAAACACATCCCAATTTCAAAAACAGACATTACCTCAGAGTTAAAGGTTGGAAAAGATTTTCCAATCAAATGGACCCAAGAAACAAGCTGGTGTAGCAATCTTAATATCTAACAAATTAGACTTCAAACTAAAATCAATCAAAGGAGATGAACAAGGTCATTTCATGTTTACCACAATAAAAGTCCATCAAGGTAAAGTCTCAATTCTGAACAACTATGCCCCAAATACATTTGTAAAAGAAACATTACTAAAGCTCAAATAATAAATAAAACATCAGACGCTTATAGTGAGAGACTTCAACACCCCATTCTCACCACCAGACAGGACAACCAGACAGAAACTTAAGAGAGAAACAAAGGAACTAACAGAACTTATGACCCACTTGGGATTAATAGACATCTATAGAACATTCCATTCAAACACAAAAGAATATACCTTCTTCTCAGAGCCACATGGAACCTTCTCTAAACCTGACCACATACTTGGCAACAAAGCAAACCTCAACAGATACAAAAATTGAATAACTCCTTTTTCTATAGGATAGCCATGCTTTAAAGATAGAATTCAACAACAACCCAAATTGCAGAAAACCTACAATATCATGGAAATTGAACAATGTGCAATTGCACCAATCCTGGGTCAAGGGAGAAATAAAAGAAAACTGAAAGACTTCCTGGAATTCAATGAGAATGAAGACACAACATACCTAAACTTATGGGACACTTTGAAAGCAGTGCTAAGAGGAAAGTTCATAGCAGTAAGTGCTCGAATGAAGAAATTGGAGAATATCCACATTAGAGGATTAACAGCACAACTGAAAGCTCTAGAACAAAAAGAAGCAAACTCATCCTGGAGGAATAGATGTCAGGAAATAATCAAATTGAGGGCTGAAATCAATAAAGTAGAGAGTAGGAAAACAATACAAAGAATGAATGTAATGGAGAGCTGGTTCTTCTCAAAAATGAACAAGAGAGTCAAACCTTTATCCAAATTAAGCAAAAGGCAGACAGCGAGCATGCTAACTAAAAATCAGAAATGAAAAGGGGTGTATAACAACAGACACTGAGGAAATCCAGAGAATCATCATGTCATACTTTGAAAACCTGTACCTTACAAAATTCAAAAAATTAAAGAAAATGGACAATTCTCTGGATAGATATCACTTACCAAAATTAAATCAAGAACAGATAAGCAATTAAAATATACCTATAACCCCTAATGAAGTAGAAGCAGTCATCAAAAGACTCCCAACCAAAAAAAAATATACCCTACAGAACCAGATGGTTTAAATGAAGAATTCTCCCAGAAATTCAAAGAAGAGCTAATATCAGTACTCCCCAAACTGTTCCACACAATAGAAGCAAAAAGGACATTGCCAAACACTTTTTTAATAGGCTACAATTACCATGGTATCCAAGCCACACAAAGACACAACTAAGAAAGAGAACTACAGACCAGTATCCCACGTGAACACTGATGCAAAAATACTGAATAAAATACTGGCAAATTGAATCCAAGGACACATCAGAAAAGTCCTACACCATGATCAAGTAGGCTTCATCCTAGGAAGGCAGGGATGATTCAATATATGAAAATCCATCAAAGTAATCTACCATATAAACAACCTAAAAAAGAAAAATCACATCATTATTATCTCACTACATGCTAAAAAACCTTTCACAAAATCCAACACCTTTTCATGATAAAGGTCTTAGAGAGGTCAAGGATAACAGGAACATACATAAACATAACAAAAGCAATTTACAGCAAACCAAAAGCCAACACCAACTTAAATGGCAAGAACTAAACACAATTCCTCTAAAATCAGCAACAAGACAAGGCTGTCTACTCTCTCCATATCTATTCATTATTGTACTTGAAGTTCTAGCTAGAGCAATGAAACAACAAAAGGAGATCAAGAGGATACAAATTGGAAAGGAAGAAGTCAAAATGTCACTATTTGTAGATGATATGATAGTCTACATAAGTGACCCAAGAAATTCTACCAGGGAACTCCTACAGTCGATAAACACCTTCAGTAAAGTGGCAGAATACAAGGTAAACTCAAAAAAAAAAATTAGTAGCCCTACTATATACTGATGATAAAATGCACTGAGAAAGAAGTCAGAGAAACATCACTCTGTACATAGCAACTAATAACATTAAATATCTTGGGGTAACTCTAACCAAAAACATGAAAGACCTGTACAGTAAGAACTTTGAGTCTCTAAAGAAAGAAATTAAAAAGGTACCAGAAAATGCAAAGATCTTCCATGCTCTTGGATAGGTAGGATCAACATAATAAAACTGGCAATCTGGGAAAGCAATCTACAGATTCAATGAAATTCCCATCAAAATCCCAACACAATTCTTTACAGACCTTGAAAGAACGATACTCAACTTCATATGGAAAAACAAAAAACCCAGGATAGCGGAAACAACCCTGTAGTATAAAGGAACTTCTGGAGGCATCACCATCCCTGACTTCAAGCTCTGTCCTGAAAACAGAGCTATAGAGCTATAGTCCTGAAAACAGCTTGGTATTCGCACAAAAAAAGATAGATAGACCAATGGAATTGAATTGAAAATCATGATATTAACCCACACATCTATGAACACCTGATTTTTGACAAAGAAGCTAAAGTTATACAATGAAAAAAAGAAAGCATCTTCTACAGGTGGTGTTGGCATAACTGGATTCAGCCATGTAGAAGATTGCAGGTAGATCCATATCTATTGCCATGCACAAAACTTAAGTCCGGATTTATCAAAGACCTTAACATAAATTCAGCCACAATGAACCTCCTAGAAGAGAAGTCAGATGGTACCCTGGAACAAATTGGTACAGGAGACTGCTTCCTGAACATAACACCAGTAGCACAAATACTAAGATCGACAATTAATAAATGGGACCTCCTTAAACTGAGAAGCTTTGGTAAGGCAAAGGACACAGTCAGCCAGTCAGCAAGACAAAATGCCAGCCCACAGAATGTGAAAAGATATTCACCAACCCCACATCTGACAGAAGGCTGATCACCAAAATAGACAGTGAACACAAGAAGCTAGTCACCAAAACACCAAACAATGCAATTAAAAGTTGGAGTGGAGAACTAAGCAGAGAATTCTCAACAGAGGAATCCAAAATGGCTGAAAGACACTTGAAAAAGTGCTCAACATCCTTAGCCATCAGGGAAATGCAACTCAAAACCACTCTGAGTTATCATCTTACTCCTGTCAGAATGGTTAAAATCAATAACACCAATGAAAATCTATGCTGGAGAGGATGTGGAGAAAGAGGAACTCTCCTCCATTGCTGGTTCCAAAGTACAACCACTTTGGAAATCAGTATGGCACTTTCTCAGGAAACTGGGAATCAGTCTACCTCAAGATCCAACAATTCCTCTCTTGGGCATATACCTAAAGAATGCACACTCATACAACAAGGACATATGTTCAACTAAGTACATACAGCTTTATTTGCAATAAACAGAACCTGGAAGCAACATAGATGCCCCTCAACTGAACAATGGATAGAGAAAATGTGGTACATTTACACAATGGAGTACTACTCAGCAGAAAATAAAAAAAAAAATGAAATCTTGAAATTCTCAGGCAAATGGATGGAATTGGAAGAAACCATCCTGAATGAGGTAACCCAATCACAAAAAAGATAAACATGGTATGTACTCATTCATATATGATTTTTAGACATAGAGCAAAGGATTACCATTTTACAATCACACTGCCAGACAAGCTAGGAAACAAAGAGGACCCCAAGAGAAGTTTGCATAGTCCCTCGAAGAAGGGGATGGGGACAAGAACTCTGAACAAAGTGGGAGGGAAAAGAGGAAGGAGGTGGGACAGGAAGAAGGGAAGGGGGAGGAGAACAAGAGGACTGAGACAGTGGAGGAATAAAGAAGGGCAAGAAAGGAGATGCCTTGATACAGGGAGACAGTACAGGTTTGCAGAGAGTTCTGGCACAGGGAAAATGTTATGGATTCACAGGGATGACCCCAAATAAGAATCCAGGTATTGTTGGAGAAGATGCCATTGATTCCCTTCCCTTATAATGAGATTGATGCCTACCTTGTTTACCATTCCTAGAGCCTCATCCAGTAGCTGTTTGAAGAAGAAACAGGCACCCACAGCTTAGCACTGAACCATACTACTGGAATCCAGTTGCAGAGGGCGAGGAGGATGAGCAAAGGAGCCAAGATGGGACTGGAGAAACTGGCATAAACAGTGGACCTGACCTACTGATAGCATGGATACCCTAGTCATAACCTGAGGAAATAGCATTGGACCAAACCAAGCCCTCTGAATGTGGGTGCCAGCTTGGAAGAGAAGACAGTTTATGGGACCTCTAAACAGTGGAGTCAGTATTTATCCCTAGAGCACAAATGGACTTTGGGAGTCCATTCGAGGGATACTATTGCAACCCAGATACAGCAAGGAGAGCCTATGTAGGGGATGCTGTAGCCATGCCTGCTTAGGGACTGGCTACAGGTGTGCCTGACCACACCTGCGTGGGCATGGTCAGGGTGACATAGAGTGAGGGGCACTCAGGTAGCTGGTTTCCATTTCGTTTCACTTTTGGCTTGCTGTACAGACTTGGGCCCACCAGCTGGCTAGGTTGCTCTGTAAGTAAGGCTTTTTCCCTATTAAAATTCCTTGTATTTCTACCTGGCTTTGTATTGGTAATTTCCCACATTAAGTCTAGGCCCTCCCACAAATGATATGGCATACTTTGAAGGTTCCCCGTGAAAGGCCACACCATCACTGGGGAGAATTTGGGGGGTAGGTTGGGGGTAGTTGGTGGGGAACATGGGAGGATGGGAGGGCAGGGCAATGGGGGATGGATATGTAAATATGAGTAGTAATTAAAGAATAAAAAAATGAAGTTCTGCCGGGCATTGATGGCACACGCCTTTAATCCCAGCACTCAGGAGGCAGAGGTAGGCGGATCTCTGTGAGTCCAAGGCCAGCCTGGTCTCCAGAGAGAGTACCAGGATAGGCTCCAAAGCTACACAGAGAAACCCTGTCTCAAAAAACAAAAAAAAAATAAATAAATAAAAATGAAGTTCTGCCATGAAAATGGGGAAAAAAGAAATCAGACAAATATCACCCTTTACAATTGCCACAAACAACATAAAATATCTTGGGTTTCTTTGGGTAACGCTAACCAAACAGGTGAAAGACCTATATAACAAGAGCTTCTTGATTCTTTCAAGAAAGAAATTAAAGATGATACCAGAAAATGGAAGGAATTCCTATGCTCTTGGTTATGTAGGATCAACATAGTAAAACTGGCAATCTTGTCAAAAGCAATCTACAGATTCAATTCAATCCCCATCAAAATTCCAACACAATTCTTCATAGACCTTGAAAGAACAATACTCAACTTTATATGGAAAAACAAAAAACCCAGGATAGCCAAAACAACCCTGTCCTAAAAAGGAACTTCCAGAGGCATCATCATCCCTGACATTAAGCTTATTATAGAGCCATAGTCCTGAAAATAGCTTGGTATTGGCATAAAAATAGATAGGTAGACCAATGGAATTGAATTGAAAACCCTGATATTAACCCACACACCTATGAACACCTGATTTTTGACAAAGAAGCTAAATCTATATAATGGAAAAAAGAATGCATCTTCAACAAATGGTGCCAGCACAACTGGATTCGGGCATGCGGACGATTGCAGATAGATCCATATCTATCACCATGCACAAAACATAAGTCCAAATGGGTCAACGATCTCAACATAAATCTGGCCACACTGAACCTTTCAGAAGAGAAAGTGGGAGGTACCCTTGAATGAATTGGTACAGGAAACTGCTTCCTGAACATAACACCATTAACACAGACACTGAGATCGACAATTAATAAATGGGACCACCTGAAACTGAGACGCTTTTGTAAGTCAAAAGACACAGTCAATAAGACAAAACAGCAACCCACAGAATAGGAAACAGATCTTCACCAACCACACATCTGACAGAGTACTGATTTCCAAAATATACAACTTAATAAGAACTCAATAAGCTAACCAGCAAAACATCAAACAATCCAATTTAAAAAATGGGGTACAGAACTAAATAGAGAATTCTCAACAGAGGAATCTAAAATGGCTAAAAGACACTTAAGAAAGTGATCAACACCCTTAGCCATCAGGAAAATGAAGCTCAAAATAACTCTGAAATACCTTTTTTACACCTGCCAGAATGGCTAAAATAAAAAACACCAATGACAGTTTATGCTGGAGAGAATGTGGAGAAAAGGAACACTTCTCTATTACTGGCAGGAGTGCGAATTTGTGTGGCCACCTTGAAGATCAGTATGGTTGTTTCTCAGGAAAATGGAAATCAGTCTAACAAAAGATCCAGTAATTCCACTCATGGGCATATACCCAAAGAATGCACATTTAAACCACAAGGACATCTGTTCAACTATGTCCATAGCAGCATTGTTTGTAATAGCCAGGACCTGAAAGCAACCTAGAAGCCCCTCAATTGAAGAATGGATGGAGTAAATGTGGTACATTTACACAATGTAGTACTACTCATCAGAAAAAGAAAAAAAAAAACAAAACAAAACAATAGAATCTTGAAATTTGCAGACAAAGGGATGGAAGTGGAAGAAACCATCTTGAGTGAGGTAACCCAGTCACAGAAAGACAGTCATTGTATGTACTCACTCATATATGTTTAATAGACACAGAGCAAAGGACTGCTAACCTATAATCCACACCACCAGAGGAACTAAGAAACAAGCCTCCTAAGAGAGAAACACATGATCTCCCGAAGAAGGGGAGAGGGACAAGAACCCCTGAGCAAATTGAGAGCAAAGGGGTGGAGAAGGAAGGAGGTAGGAAAAAGTGAAGGGGAGAAGAGGAGCCAGGGAGGAGAACAAAAGGGCTCAGAAGACTGAGACGGGAGGAATAGAGGAAAGCAACATATTAGTTGCCTTAATAGAGGAAGCCAGTACAAGCATAAAGAGAAATCTGACACTAGGGAAATGTTCAAAGATCCACACGGTTGACCCTAAGAATCTAGGTAGTAGTGGAGAGTCTGCCTTTGATTACCTTACCCTATAATGAGATTGATGACTACCTTAATTGCTATCCTACAGCCTTCATCCAGTAGTTGATGGAAGCAGAAGCAGGCACCCACAGTTAAACACTGAGTCATATTCCTGGAATCCAGTTGTAGGGAGGAGCGATTAGCAAAGGAGCCAAGACTGTGCTGGAGAAACCCATAGAAACTGGTGACCTGACCTAATGAGAGCACAGGAACCCCAGTTAAAGCTGGGGAACCAGCATGGGACTGAACCAAGCCCTTTGGATGTGGGTGCCAACTAGGAGACCTGTGCATTCTATGGGACCTCTCTAATATTGGAGTCAATGTTTATCCCTAGTGCACAAAAGGACTTTGGGAGACCATTCCCTATGGAGGGATACTATGGCACCCCAGATACAGGGAAGAGGGTCTAGAACCTCCCCCAAATGATGTGACAGTCTTCGATAACCCCCATGGAAGGCCTCACTATATTTGGAGAGTGGATGGGGGATGTGTTGGGGGTGGTGGTGGGGGGCACATGGGAGGATGGGAGTGTGAGGGAATGGGGGAATTGATGTGTAAATAATATTGTTTCTAAAAGAAAAAATGTTACACTTTGACTGCAGACTATAGTAAAATATGGATTCAGTAATGAAAATACCTGGAAAGTAAACTACAGGCACTTTTCTTTTGCCACATTCTGATCTAATAGAGTAGCCAAGGCTTCATATTTATTAGCATACATATCATCATTTTAATACACTACTTTATCTTTCTGGAAGATTGTAGAGTGCAGCAAAAGCCGTATTTTACAAACCAATTTTAAATGCCTTTTAATGATGATTCAAGTGCTCTAATACAGATTTCTCATCAATATCACCATCCTGCAGGCATGCATTAAAGCTACAAATCATGTCTTGGGTAGTGCTACTGTCGGACTCCAAATTACTATACACATAACTCTGACTGGGATGAGGATCTCCTTTAGATACAATAGGTCTTCTAGGGTTTCTGAAAACTGGAAACAATGGAAGTTGTGCCAGAGACATATATGAGCATCCTTGTGAGACAATTTAAAGTTTCCATCTCATAAGAAGAAAAGCAGGTAGGCATTCCTTCAGAGAAACTACCACCCTCCTGCAAAAAAAAAAAAAAATCCATGAGTTGAACATCTGTCTAGGTTTCCAGAATTTGCAAATCATTTGATTATTTAAGTCTTTTTCCCCCTCTAGTAAGTGTTAATCAGCATTCCTGCTGGTGGTCCTTAGGGTTGTTACCATGGAATTCATAAATGATTTTAAAGATGTATCTGAGATAAAGGGGACACCTGTGGATGAGTTCTCTCCATTATCATTAGCATAAACCCTCACAGGCCAATTCCTGCGACATCATGATAAACTGCCGGAAATAGAACTGCTTGATACAAAACATGGTGGGAAGCTTAAATTGTTCTGGGTCTTTAGCATATTTTCACATTGGTATTAAGAATGTTAGAAATAATTTAATCATTGCCTGATTATAGCGATGTTAGGGGGAATGAAATTCTTGCCTTATTACATATGGACTCATTCAGAGCCTCATTATTTATTTGGCAAGCATTAAGCATCAAATCAATTTAGTCAGATACTTGAAAATGGGAACTTTAGGATGAAAGTTAAAATGAAGATTAAGAGGTAAAATTAAAACTATTTATTTCTAGCAGGCACAGAGTAATTTTCTTTGCAAGATATTCATCCCAAGACTGTTGTCAGTGGGATGAGGTGCAAAGCGTAGAATCCATCCTGAAAAGGGAAGTTGAGATGATTGTAGAATTGGCAGGGCATCTCCTACTTACATTTGACTAGGTCAAATGACAGGGGAAGAAGGGGGTGATAACTTTGATTTGTAGCTATGGAATGTGCTCTGCTTTTATGTAACTAGTTATTATCAGGATGGCTTCCATTTCCAGCTCGATAGACGTGGGAAGGAGGGAAGTACATGTTAACCACTTGGGAATTTGTAGTTTTATTCTGCATGTGAAGATGCACTGACATTAGGCGGATGCAGTAAATGTATTGAGCGTTGCTTTGATTTTGGACTTTACAACAGTGACTACATCAATGTTTATATATATATTCCCATATTGTAATGAATATGAGGAAGTCTCCCTCCCATACGTAATTTAACCTGTAGATAATGCAATAGTAAGCAACTATCTGGATGTTCCTTTTAGGAAATATTCTAATGCATTGATCTGGACTATATTACTGATTGGATCACAGGAAGATGACTAAGCCCATTGAGCAATGGAATATAATTAATAATAAAGGATAAAGACGCCTTAAGGAAAATGTTCCTCTGAGCAGGACCAACTCTGCTGTTAGGGAATACTTGGATTTCTTACGCTAAATATAAAAATATATAAACAACCACGAGAATCAATAATAATGAGAGAAAAATGGATCTACTTCTAGTGTTCCTTGACAAGATGAGAGGATATACATAAGACAAAATGCTGCAAGCAGATCTGTGTTTCCAGTGACCAAAGCATTAACCATGAGAAGCATTAGGTGTCTACATAAAAAAAAAATACTGCTCAATTCAGAAACAGAAGCAATATTCATTTGGATTAAGAATATTAGACCAAAAAAGGAGCAAAGAGAAGGAAGAAAGGAAGGAAGGAAGGAAGGAAGGAAGGAAGGAAGGAAGGAAGGAAGGAAGGAAGGAAGAAAGATTAGGCCCAGCACTGAGAGTCTGACACAAAGCACTATATGTATTCAGTTAAAACACACCAGCTGCAGCTGCAGAAGATCAGGCTTAATAGACAAAGAAAGAGATTAGGTAGAGTATATCACTGCTGCAGGTCATATTTGTTGGGATGATTAGCCTGGACTAAAGCCAACTGTCTGACTCCAAAGCATAAGCTTTTGAAAAAAAATGTATTTTGTTTAGCCACTAAGGTACCATCAGGTACAAACAATGATCTCCCCCTGAACAACACCCAACTGCATAAATGGGCTTTCTTTGTGTTTCTCTCTCTAGCTAGAAAGGCTGATGGAGAAGACCCCAGGTCAAACAGCTGCTGTGGAATGACCCTCGATTCAATAAACAGTCTTTTAATCTGCTGAAGTAGTAAAAGTGACTTCAGTCTCAGGCTGGAGTGGATCAATTTATCCCCATTGGAATTTTCTTTTAGTGTTTAGATTTTCCTAGTCAGCATACCAGGGAATCAAACCGAGGGTAAAAACAAAACCCTTTTAAAACTGCCTCGTTTCCCTGGTGTTTCCTTGAAGATCTTTTGTGAAACAGATAATATTAATGTACAGGGAAATTAGTAAGCCCCTTAATTGTTGATTTTCGAGGAATACTATTAGTGGTATTTTCAGTAAAAGATCTGTTGGTGTCAGAGATGATCCACTGTGCACTACTCTCTGTATCTTATGACATTTTGCTGCTTATATCCTGGCTGTAGCATACTGTCATCAGAAGTATAATCAAACATGCACACAGTCAGTGCGTTGGAAATGTTCTTTGTAGAAATCAATTCATAATTCCATGTCATTGTGGATGATTCTTTCATTCTCCCCAAGTTCCCAGTTCCTTTATAGATTTTGGAACTTTATGGTGTTCATGGACTCACAATAGTCTACATGATGAAGACTGAAATAGGTTTGCCAGTCTTATAAAGATTTGCTGAGCTATTTGGCAATGTTTTGAAAGTTGGGGAAAAGATGTGTTACTCATGCCACTGAACCTTTCTGAGAAACAAAAGGAAACAGTACGGTAAATATATTAGAGGGAGAAAAAAGTAGATTTAATCTCCCCAAATACCACACTGAGGGTGATATCTAAAGGCAACAATACTATAAAACACACAGGTGCAAACCAGTGACAAACACTGAGCAAAAGGCCCCAGTAAGGAGTTTTTCAAAGCCTGCCACTGACAAATAAAGATACATATGTTGGTTTGGATTTTAGAAATTTGGGATGCTAGGAATGTTTGCCTGCTTACATTTTCCCTAATGTAGATAAAGAACTAATGAGGAGTATAGGAGGTTCAAATGGTAGAGGATGAGGGACATAATGAGACCAAAAGATGAAATTATTTTTGTGTGTCTACTTAAAGAAGGAATGCACATTTTGAAAGACCATAGAAAAGGGATACACAGATTAAAAGAGACAAGCTTGTACAACATTAGTGCAAGATGACCGACTGGTGAGCTGTTGTGATGTAACTCCTTCAGAGAACACTCAGTCTCTCAAAGCCAATAGAAAATCTTTATTCAGAAGCTGACAGGCTACCTGGAGAACTTGCTCAAATCTTGTAGACATGAGCATTACAATTCTTGGTGTTTTATGTACAAAGAAAATCCTGATGACACACTTCAGTTAACAAGAACAGTAAGCAGCAAATGGAGTTACAGACACCAAAAGGCAAGGTTAGTACATTTAAGGAACTTTCTCAGAACTATGGATTATAGTGGATTGGGTCTTTGTTCTCTGTTTGGCAGGTGTTGGGGTTGATATGCTGGGCTCTTAGGTCAGAATGATGCCTTGGTGCCTCTAACACGGAACATGGCATCAGTTATGCTGAACCTAGAGGCTTGTTGCAGAATAATTAAAGAACAAAGAAAATGTACTGTGCAGGCTCCATCCTTTAGCAAGTTTTTACAATAAATGAAAATGCCTCAAATTTACATTTTAAAAAATTGTACATTTTTTCCTTTTTTAAAAATTTAAACTAGAAACACACTTGTTTCACATGTCAATCCCAGTTCCCTCTCCCTACCCTCCTCCCCTGCCGCCCACCGACCCCCTATGCCATCCCCTTTCTCCTCCCCAGGGAGGGTAAGGCCTTCCGTGGGGATCTTCAAAGTCTGTCATATCATAAATAATGCTATCTTATATAAATCAATTTTCTCTTTTGGGGACAATTTATTAATAAATTGTAAATGGTTCATATGGGTCCATCTTTTATTTACTTCTTGGCTAGAAATGGAGGAGGACTCATTGATGGACAAAGCAGTTGAATTTTCTTCAAGTAAGTTCTGTGAGCCTCACTGTCTCATCCTATCTAATTACTTGTTAGGTGTCACAACATGCTACAGTCATCAAGCAAGTTGTGTGCACTTATATGCACACACATATGCATATATAATAAATCGTTGATTTCATACTGTCAGTGCTTACACTTCTGGATCCCCAAACCATTGAACCAGAAACATAAAAAGAACAAAATCCTGGTGACAGTTTATATCAAAACACTATATCCATCTATAGAATCATTTTACAACATGATGTCAACACTAGCTTCCAGTGCCATGTCATTTCCATATTTATGTAGACTAGTAGGGAATGAATAAATGCAAGCCCTTTGCACCTCCCTGGTTATATAGATTTCTAAAGGGGAACATCTTCCTAACTAAATCTGATCAATGTAAAGTATAATACATTTTCTAGATCTGAGCATATCTGTTCTATGGGCCCTAGTACTCCTCCAGTAACCATCTTAATTGTCTACTATCCTTTAAAGTAAACCTCTTCAAACTCAGATTCCAGGTTGGTTTTCACATTCTTAGTTTTTCCACCCCTAAAATTATGAAATAAAATACTTGTATCATGGAACAGTAGGGATAGCTCAGGAATGCGTGCCTGATGATATTCCTGAGGACCTTGGGTTCAGCTCCCAGCACCTACATTCAGCAGCAGCTCATATCACAGCAACCTGAAACTCCAGCTGGAAGGGCTGGTGTTTTTCCCTGGTCTCTGTTAACACCTACAAGCATATAACACACACACACACACACACACACACACACACACACACACACACACACACAAATGAAAGTAAAAAATTATTTTAAAAAAACCCCACATGTATGCAAAGCACACAAATCTCTAATATAAACGTTAAAACAATTGTAAACAAATGTCTTCTATGTTAGGAAATACAATATGCCCTATAGCCCATAACTTCTATATTCTTCTTGCTTTTTGTATGGCATTAGGGTCTTGATTTAGTGTTCTCTGTGACTTTATTTTTCAAAATGTAATCTATTCTGTTATGCTTCCTTAAACAATGTATTTTGACTTTCCTTAGGTATCAGTGTTAAATGCATTAGGCAATGTTCAAAATGTAAAATTCTTATTTCACTTTTGTATATTAGTCAACAATGATGAAAGTAAGATTAGTTATTTCATTACTTGCTATTTAACTTTTTCAGACTTTTTTAAATTTAAATTAGAAAAAAAGCTTATTTTACATGTCACTCCCAGTTCCCTCTCCCTCCCCACTTCCCCTTCCCCCCACTAACCCCCTATCCCATCCCCTTTCTGCTCCCCAGGTACGGTGAGAGGCCTTCCATGGGGGGATTTTTCAAAGTCTGTCATATCATTTGGAGCAGGGCCTAGCTTTTAATATATCAAAATTTGTATTTATTCTTCTAATGTTTATGCTTTAATTAGGGCTTTTAATTAACAAAATTTATTCTAGGGTAGTTAGATGGTACATCATTTTTTCTTTGTTGCTATAGCCTTCCTTGCTAACTTAAAAATTTCCCCTTGCTGGAAGTCAATGAGTTATTTTGTTATGATCTAACAGGATATTACCCTGTTACATATAAATAGATATGTAGTTTATTTACTAGACTTGGACAGTGAAGGCAAAAGGGTGTCCAATCATTTTTCAAAGTGCTAATTTCCTCTCCTACACATGCTATCTGTGTGTCTGTGCAAGTTCCACATATTAACCATGCTTACATTGTCTATTTATTTAAATCCATCTGGGAGCTCTGTGGAAATATGACATGAAGATATTAATTCTTTTCTCACTGGATCAAAGGTTGAATAAACTTTATGTTTATTGCTTATTTAGATTTCTATCTTGTATAAATTCAGTTATCTTGTTAATCTCAATATTTCTTTACATATAAGGGAGATGAATTAGTTTCCCATTAAATATTTTTTGTATTTATCTTCTTTTCATCTAACATTTGTGCTTTTAATTCGGGCTTTCCATTAATAGAAATATTCTAGGATAGTTAGCTGGTACATCTTATTTCCTTGTGGCTATAGCCTTCCTTGTTAACTTAAAATTTTCTCTTTGCTGGAAGTCAAGAAATTATTTTATTATCACCTAACTATTTATTGTTTGAATGTTCATTATTATTTATAATTCAACTAGAATTATAAGGCTTGGAATAGTACCCTGTAGGCATGCAAGTTTTTATAGAGTTGAGTTTCTTCCTGAGCTTTGTATTCTGTCCTATTAATACGTTCATTTATTGCTAAATCACCATTAAATATCATAGGCATCTATTGAAGATTTTTGTATTGTAAAACAAAATTTCCCAGGTTTCCCATTTTTCAATTTTTTTTCTTATGGTAGTTTGAATGTAACTGTCGCTATAACCTCATAGGGAGTGGCACTATTAGGAGGTGTGGCCTTGCTGGAGTAGGTGTGGTCTTATTGAAGAAAGTATGACACTGTGGAGGCAGGCTTTGATGTCTCATATAAGCTACTCAGTGTCTCAGATGACAATTTCTGTTGCCTGCAGAATACAGGACTCTCAGTTACTCAGGACTTCTCTAGCATTATGTCTGCCTGCAAGCCATCATGTCCCACTATGATGATAATAGACTGAACCTCTGAAACTGTAAGTGAGCCACCACAATTAAATGTTTTCCTTTATACGAATTGCTGTGGTCATGGTGTCTCTTCACAGCAATAGAAGACTTAGCTAAGACAGGAGTGTTCATGTCATTTATCTATTGATTGATTGATTGATTTTCAATGTATTCTCTCATTCACTGAATCCCAACTGTAGCCTTCCCTCCCTCCACTCCCAGCCCCTCACCACCTCCCCACTCCCCCAAATCCACTGCTCCTCCATTTCCCTTCAGAAAAGAGCAGGTCTCCAAGGGATACGAACAGAATACAGCATAGTAAAGTGCAATAAGACTAGGCACAAACCCTCATATCAATAAGAACTATTATTTAAAAAATAAAATTAAAAACTTGAACAAAAGAGAACTAAAAACCCAGCGTGAGCTGGGCATGGTAGCACACACCTGCAATCTCAGTACTCAGGAAGCTAAGGCAAGATCGGGTGTTTGGAAATGGCTTAGGAGACAAAAATTCTAGAGCATCTTGAATTAAAAATCAAGACCATACCTCAAGAAACTAAGGACCTGGGGGAGTGGTTGGGGGGTGTGGCTCTTGGTCAAGTGCCTATCCATATTTGCCTAGTATGTTTGTTTCTGGGCTTGATCCCTAGCACCAGAAAAAAAAAAAAAGATTCATGTTCAGTGAGGTGAACTAACAGCAGTTTGTTGTTGTTGTTGTTGTTGTTGTTGTTGTTGTTGTCAGAACTCAGCGTGTTTCTTAGTAGAAAGTTACTCTATATGTTAGTGTACACAAATACACATATGCAAGCTTATAGTTTGCGTTATCACATGTAAATAAATGATCTCCTTTCCAAAAAAATCTTGAGGAATTCCTTGATTAGTCATTGCAATGCTTCTAATTATATAGATAGAGATTATAGGAGTGTGTGTATTTTCATATTTTTGAGTGTATGCAAATTTTGTGTATGTAGTATACTTATATTTATGCATTTGTTTTATGTGTGGGAGCATTTATACTTTCTCTGTATAATGTATAAGTTCTTTTTACATTTTGCAGTATTGTGTATATATATTTTGAACAAATGTTTATTCGTGTGTACATATGCACAATTAAAATCTCTTGAACATCATTTAAAGTAATTATTGTTATTATATGTCCTTGGCATATATTACACTAAATGGCCCATATATTTGCTTATGCATATGTCATCCATACTACTCACATTTTGTATTTCAACACATGTAATGTGTGTTTATATTTCTTAATTTATATACTTTTAATCTATACAAAACCAATATTTTATTTATATACTTTGCTAGTCTTAATCTAAATGAAGTCTAAATCATATACTTGGTTAATTTATTTGAAATACAGTATTACTATAATCAAATAAAGATTTTAGTTTAGAATGGATCATTTAAACAGGATGTTGAAAGTAGGCTACACAACTCTTTGACTACAAAACCTGTTTATGCTATTAACATCTCACATTATTATTACATTTCCCAGAAGTAACTGTCAAATTTTGATAAGATATAATTTTATATGCATACTTTACTCATATCTACTAATTACTTCCTTTCCTAGGATTTATTTGTAGATATCATGATATCAGCATCTGTATTATTACTATTATTACCATCTCATTATTTTTTAAAAGATTATTATTTTTACTTATGTATATGTGTGCATTCATTTATGGGTATGTGCTCCTAAGAGTAGGTGCTCATAGAATGCAGAAGAGGACATTGGTTCCTTGGAGCTGGAGTTACAGCAATCCAATGTGGATGCTGGGAACTGAACTTCAGTCTTCCCCAAATGCATTGTACACTCTTAACTCCCAGACTTTTTCTGTAACCCCTACCTCTCCAATATTTAATCATCATAATTCATTAGGGTTCTTTAGATAGACAGTTTCTCAGGTAGTCCATGTTCCTGATGTTCCTTCTTGAGTCCTGGTCAAATGTTTTGAATAACACCTCTTCACGGTTGCTTTGTGTGAGGCTTTCTCAACATGCAAAAGTTTGAGGTGAGATGCAGAATCATTTCCATGCATGTCAACCATGATACTCTGAACATATATGACTTAACTTTACTGATAACCTGGATTACCTGGATAAGGTAGGATGTGTCAGGCTCTACTCAAGAGCTACTTGTGTCCTCCTTTCCAGAGGTATCCTTCTGAAAGAAAGAACTGTGTGTATCTCATATTTAAACAATGAAAAGTTAGGGTTCATCTCTATTGGAGATCATCTCCACAGAAACTAGTTGATAGTTCAGTGAAACTATGGTTAATCTGAGGTGCACTTGACTAGACAGAATGTACCCAGGTATTTGGTGACACATAATTTTGGACATGTATATAAAGATATAGGGATGAGATTAATATTATCATACAGCTAGTTTTCCTCATAAGGATGGTCTTCATTCAACCAGTAGAAGGTTTTAACAGAAGAAAATTATGGGCTTTCCCCAAATGAAAGACTATTCCATGTACTGGGATTCCTTTAAATTGGAACACTGAATTTTTCCTGCCTTTGGATTTAAAATGAGTGGTAAGCTTTTATGCCAGCCTTTAGCCTGGAGTTACATCACTGGCTTTCCTAGGCCTTTATCTTGCTTACCTCTTCCCTGCATTTTGTCAACATATAGCCAGCCTCTATAACCATGTGACTGATTTCTTATAATAAATCTCTTTATTTTACATTCATATTACTGATGCTACTTCTCAAAAGGATCATACCAATAAATAATATATTATTGTAATTCATTTCATTTCTTTTATCAATGTCTATACTCTTTCTTTGATCCTAAAACCTTAAACTCTTCATTTTAAATATGCATATTTTTTCTCATTTTGCACTATAACATTGCATGGAGTTTGACAAATACATAGTATTATTTATCCACAGATTATATAAGATATAGAATACAATGTGATATAACATAATTTGCTACCCTAAAATAATCTTTATGCTTAATCTATTAAAGTTTACTCTCTTGTTAAATTTTATAAACTACTATTCTGTGAACTTCCTGTATAGTTTTGCATTTTACAAAATGTGATATAAACAAAAATGAATGTTTTATATCCCTTTAGTTTAGTCTCTTTAAAATATTTATTACTCATCTATGTTGTTGTATGTTTTAATAAATTGATCTTTCCACAATGGAAGAAAATTCTATTTCAGATATACTAACATTTGTTGGTTCAAGTTTCCAACATTTAGCAATTACAAATAAACTCCTTTCATTGAGGTTTTGGTTGGCATAGTATTCCATTGTTGAAGAATCAAATTTCATCAAAAACATAATTGCTAGACAGTATGGTTGAAGAACAGTTATATTAAAAGAAAATTGCCAGATTGTCTTCTTACAAGGATACACCATTGTAAATCTTCACCAACAATAATTCATCGTATTCCACCACTTAGCCAGTAACAGGCTCTCTTGATGTCTTTTAATAGGAGAAAAAATTGTATCTCTTTGTTTGTTAATCTGCATTTCTGTAATATCTGGTGGTGCCAGTAGAATGAATGTCATGCATAGCCGTTGTCTAGTCAACATTGCCTTGAAGTTGATCTTTCTCCTTCATCTAATTTGTTATATGCACGTTTAAATATAGGGCTTAGTACTCTCTTCTTCAGAAAGCTGTTCCTCATATCAATCATTCCCTCAAAAGCATAACAAGCTAGTATAAGTTTTCCCATGTTCCTATGAAAATGAACTTCTATTGTTGACCTAAAAGCAACTTTTGGCTTCTATTTTGCTCTGTTCTTTGAGATTAAGTGTTTGTGCATCAGGTCATGCACTTGGCTCCATGAATGCATTTTTTTAAAATGGTTCAAACACTTAATCCGATCTCTAAGTGAGAGTGGAAAATACTTGTAATTGATATATTAATTTCATTTCCTCATGAGCAAAGTTTCAATAAGAAACTTGACCAAGTGGAGATCATGTAGAGAAGCAGTAGAACCACTTAATGTCATAGCTTGTCAGACCATTAAAAATGTTACAGCAAGCATAGAATGAGTGTAACTTCAATCAACACAATGAAACTGCTTTAATTGACAGTATTGCTTTATTTCTTTTTATTGATTCTTTGTGGATTTCATATCATGCATCCCATCTCACTCATTTCCCTAGCCTTTTATTTCAGCCCTCTGCCCTTGCCACCTCCCTCCCAAAATGGAAATTTAAAAGTAAGACAAAAGATCCAAATAGGAGATCCTGCCTCTTCCCATTCTTCAGGGTCCATGCATTTTTCTCTTAGAGTCCTTCTTGTTTCCTAGTTCCTTTGGTGATGAGGATTGTAGGCTGGAAGGGTAGGGGAGAGGGAGATGGCAGAATGAGAGGAGGAGAAGAGAGGGGAGAGGAGGAAATGGAAGAGCAGAAAGGTTGAGGTGGGGGAAGAATAGAGGAGAGCAGGATGAGAGATACCATAACAGAGGGAGCCATTATAGGTCAGAGGAGAGATCTGGCACTAGGGAGATTTCCAGAGATCTACAAGGATGACACCAACTGACAATCTAGGCAATGGTGGAAAGGCCATCCTAAATGCCCTTCCACTATAATGAGACTGATGACTACTTTATATGCCATCCTAGAGTCCTCATCCAGTGGCAGATGGAAACAGAGGTAGACACCCACAGGTATACACTGAACTGAACTCTAGAACCCAGTTGCAGAGAGGGAGGAATGAAGATCAAAGGGGTCTGGACCAGGCTGGTGAAACCCACAGAAACAGCTGACCTGAACAAGGGGGAGCACATGGACCCAAGACTGCTGTCTGGGAGGCCATCATGGGACTGATCCAGACCCCTGAATGTGGATGTCAATGAGGAGGTCTTGGCATTATAGGGGGCCCCTGGTAGTGGATCAGTATTTTTCCTTGGTGCAAGAAGGGACTTTCAGAGACCATCCCAAGTGAAGGGATGCTCTCTCGGCCTAGACACATGGGGGAGGGCCTAGGCCTGGCCCAAGATGGTGTGATAAACATTGGGGAGCCCCATGGAGGACCCTACCCTCCCTGGAGAGCGGAGGGGAAATAGGAAGGGGGGCTTGGGGGAGTTGGTGGAGGGGACAGAGGGAGAGGGAGAAGGGATTGACATGTGAAGCAAGCTTGTTCCTAATTTGAACTAATTAAAAAAAACCATAAAATCAAAAAAATCAAAACAGAAAAAACCCAACAAAGAAAAATAAATGAATAAATAAAATCTTGGCATGGAAACTGAATGTGGCCCAGTGAGTCACACAGTATACCCTTTAGTCCATGCATCTTAGTATTCAGGGTTCATTGCAATGAGTCACTGGCCTGGCTAGAAGCCTCTGGCTTCTGCTACACTATTGATACTGGGCCCTCACTGGGACTCTTCCTGGATATTCTATTATTGCCCTGTGCTGTGAAAGTCCTGTAGCTTTGGATCTGCAGGTCTGGCCCCTTTACATCCACCTCCTGTATGAACTGGGATGCCTCATAGCCCTTGTTCTGGGCCTGGGTGGCAGCTATGTTGGTCAGCCTGCCAGCTTTCCCTCATTGTCACCAAGTTGAGCTCTCCAGCACTGCCCCATTTAGCTCACGCAATATAGCAGACAGCAAGGAGCAGGGCCAGTTCTCCTGCTCTCACACCCCCAGGTCTGGCTCAGATGTACTCACACCACAAGGGCCAGCTCTTCTGTTTTTTTGTTTCGTTTTGTTTTTTGTTTTTTGTTTTTTCAGGTAAAGTGACAAGGCCTGCTCTCCAGATTGGTGCACTTGGAGAGGGCTGTTTCTTCCATTCTCATGCCCCTGAGACCTGCTCTCCCACCTGATCCAGGTGGCAAGTGGTGGTGGGGACGCATATTACCCTTGCCACCCCATGGCATATGAGGAAGAGAGTAGGAGCAGCTCTCCTGTCCTCATGCTCACAGACCCAGCTCTAATGTGTTGCCCAGGTGAGGTGTCATTCATGACCTCCCATGTGCTACAGCTGGTGAGGAGGCAGGGCCATCTTTACCACTCTCTTGGTCTTGGGACCAGCTCTCTCGCCTGCCACCATTGGCAAGAGGCAAGGGGAGGGAGGGCTTTTTTTTTTTTCTCACCCATGTTACCACTCAGCAGATGAAGGGGATGGTGGTTAGTGATACTGCTCTCATGCTCTCAGGGCCAGCTCACCTTCGCTCCCACCAATAAGGCCAGCTCTTTTGTGCTACCTAGAAAGGTACAGGACTTGCTCTCCCAAGTGCTGTTGCTGGAGTGGGAAGCAGGGTCTAATTGACACTATTGTAATATTTTAGGAGCAAATAACATGCAGTAAATAGTTTTGTTGTTGAATGAGTAAGAAATTTTGTTTTTTCAAGGTATTGCTGACTTCCTGTAGTGATTCATAATGTCTCTAAATTAGCAGTTCCAATTCTTGTGTATTTTCTATTTCATGTTCTTTTACTGAATTCATTACTTTTTATTTATATGTATTGACACTTGCCTTATGTATGTATGTATGTATGTATGTATGTATGTATGTATGTGCACCCCCATGTGTGCAGTGTCTGCAGATGCCAGAGGATGGTTTCAGATCCTTGGGAAATGAAGTCAAAGATAGTTGTGAACCTCCCTTTCTGTCCTGGGCACAGCAGTAAACCATAGTCCACTGTGACAGTAATAAGTGCTCTTAACTCCTGACATATCTCTCCATACCGTCTATCTCTTATTTTACTAATATACACCTCAAACATCTAATGACTATTTTAAAATAAACACTAATACAACTATGTATTAAATATTAGTGCTTATCACAGTTCAGAACACAGATGATAATCACAGATACATTTATGCATTTCAGGAACGTGGGATTTTTGCTATGTATGTAAATTCTTCCTATATTCTCATTCTTCACATCTGGGTTGTTAGTATAAGTCTGTGTGCTCTTGGTGGTTAGTATAAATCTATCAGCATCACGCAGGTAGCCTCAGCTGTGTTGTTAGAGACATGTTGAACTCACACACCACAGACACTTACCCTGCAGCCTGCCTGCAAATGCTGTTACAGCTGTTAAATGGCTTTCAACCCAAATTGAGTGACAGTAAATGTTTATTTCAAGCTTTCCCAATTCAACAATTGAGATTATAGCATGTGGCATCTATTGTATAGTACCTTGTTTCATCACAAGAGAGTGAAATGGGGTTCAACATAATTGCCCGAGAGATGATAGGTTGGATTTGCCGGTAATTCAAGAACTACTGAAACAGTCCAGCTCATTTCTAGCACCTTGTCAGGCTTTCCTAACTCTGTTCTTTTCCCCTTATATTGCATGTGTGCAGAATCCGTTCCCCTTTGAAATAAAGAAAACACAGAAGGCATATTGGAGATTGACTTTCCCTTAGTTTCTTATAGTGTTTCTGAGCAATGAATTGCAGTATTGACAAACGTGTCTATTATAGCCAGAGAGTGGAAGAAACTGACAACAAGATTTAGTTAGTTCACCCCAAAGCATCTTATCAAGTCAGCTTTTTAAAAGTGGGTTAATTTTCAATTAATTCATAGAAAGTAAAACATGAGTAATGAAATAAAAATTTCCTTTGGAATTAGCTAGAGCAGATGTTTACTGTGCTGTGTTAAAAGAAATGTTTGTAGGTAGAGCTTTGAGCTGTAAGCTTTTCCTGTGTCTCTCCTAAGCCACTGTCTCCTCCTGAGAATTTGGATAAGACCCTTGAATAGTATATATTTATTTTCCTTATCTGTCTAATAGCAATGATATTTTACATAACACTACAAGGTTTTCTATGAAAATAAACCCTTATAATGTGTGTGAAATTACTTAAAATGTATTATGGCATATATCAGTGTTTGCTATCACACAAACTCTTTTGTGTACACACAGGACAGTGCTATCTCTTCCATGGGAAGTTACCTGGAAAGGTAGAATCATCAGGGGCAGTCTGCTGTTCTTGGTAACAACTCAAAGCTTTCTAAGAGAAAATAATTGCTCATATAGACTTGTCTTCTCTACATACTAAGTAAAGCATGGTCCTCAAAAAGGAAAAACAAATTGTATTAAACAAGTGTATTAACTTAGGCAAATAAGACATATTAAACAATAGTTTAGTTGGCAAATATGTGGCAAGTTACAAATTAATCTTTGCCTCAAGTATCAACCATGTGCAACATGTTGAAACTGTTGGTTCCATCGCCATATGTTTCTATACTTTGGTTTCTATCTCTAGCTAGAGCAACAGCATATGCTGTTCTTCTGGATTAGAGAGACTTTGAATCCCAGGCTGCAATGGCTTAAGGATTTCCATCAAAGTCCAGCTTCCTAAAGGTTTCATCTCCTCTAGATAACACTGCTCTAGGTATCAAATTTCTAATGTCGATAGCACGGTGGAACAAGACCAAGGCCCTCCCCCTGTATCTAGATTGAGATAGTATCCCTTCATAGGGAATAGGCTATAAAGAAAACAGTACTTGAACTAGAGATAGATACTGGCTCCACTGCCAGCAGCCCCATAGACTGTCCAAAGCCCCCAAATGACATATAGGAGACCTCACTCTCTCTGAAGCCTGGATGGGGGATGGGGTGGGGAGATGATGGGGGAGGGAGGAGGAAATGGGAAATGGGATTGGTATGTAAAATAAGATTTAATTTAAATTAAACACTGATGAAAATAGTAGTTAGTTTCCAACACCAAGTGAATCTTCAACACTGCCTCCACCCAATCCTTTTTTTTTTCTTTTTTTGTCCTTTTTTTCAAGACAGGGTTTCTCTGTATTGCTTTGGAACTTGGTCTGTAGACTATACTGGCCTCAAACTCACAGAGATCCACCTGTCTCTGCCTCCCCAGTGCTGGGATTAAAGGCGTGTGCCACCAATGCCTGGCCACCCCATCCTTTTCTTCTCTCTTTTCCTACCCAGCCCTCTATTCTATTTTGTAGCTATTAACAAATTTCTTACTTCAAATATCATATTATATAAACTGATATTTCTATACTACTTACAACAGAAATACAGTACTTTAGAGGAGTATTTGTCAAACACTCTCCATAAATCTATACAGACATACCAATACATCTATTTGAATTATCCCAAAGTGCCCTTCTACTTAAGCATGTGTAGCTCAGTTCATCTTGAACACAAGTAAAATTTTATCAAGGGTGTACCTCAGCTATGAACTGTTGTTTTGACAGAGCCTAGACAACTTAATATGGCCTAGTGACCCAGCCTTCTTTACCCTCAATTCATATTTTGGAATATTGACCTTTAAGTCCCCCTTTCTCTGGAACAATTTGGTCCAGCCACACTTCTGATTTCCATGCATTGAAATGTTATTTCTCACATAGTATACTCATTTCTCCATGTGAAATTCACACTCTTTTCATATTTGTCAGTTCAGCTCATCTAGAATGCTAACCATGACAATCCACTCACAGAATCTGTGTTTAGTTCTTTCTTGATGCTCTCCATGCTATTAGCTGTGATTTTATGGTGAAACTTAAAATGTACTTTGTCTTACAATATTATAGCATTCTATTATAATTATATAATTTCCATAGTCCCTTTCTTTTCAATGTCTCTTTCTCTTTAATTGTTGATATATGTATATATTGTACATATTCATATGTGTCTATAATACTCAAGCTACCCAGCATTACTTGTATGTTTATGATTGCAAGGCTGACCATTTGGTATTAGATGACCAATCACTGTGCTCATGCCTGGAGAAGACTGTTTATCTTCCTCTCAGCATTCCTTAGTTGCCTGTAGACATTTGTCAAAGGTTGAGGTCCTGTGAGCTATCCCCCTTCCATGTTACCAGGTCCCTGGCTTTTGTCCTTGTTTTTGGTCTTGTTATGCCATCCATGATGATGAGATTTTATGGGCATAGCTTCTCGATTCCCTAAACATGTTTATTTTTATTCATGTTCTTATAATACCTACATCTAATAAGGCTCAAAAAGAATCAATTACTTAAGCACAGTCGAACATACCTGCAGCCTACAATCCTAACACAACTTGTCTATGATCCCAGCATGAGAGATGTTGAGGCAGGAGTATCATGAATTTAAGGCCAAGGCTGGGCTACACCATGAGACCCCATGTCAATAAAATAAATTAAAAAGTATAAATGCTTAACAGGACGTTGGTGGCACACGCCTTTAATCCCAGCACTCAGGAGGCAGAGGCAGGCAGATCTCTGTGAGTTCGAGGCCAGCCTGGTCTCCAGAGCAAGTGCCAGGATAGGCTCCAAAGCTGCACAGAGAAACCCTGTCTTGAAAAAAAAAAAGTATAAATGCTTTTCCTATTGGCTTTTGAGAATCGCATAATAGGCCAAATATCTGTTTTCAGTGAAATAGATTTCAACTAATGATATATATACATTACTTTATAGGTATAGATACCTCTGAGTTATCAGAGTTTTACAGTTATAAAATCAGAACTTCCAGAATATAACTTATATACATTTTTTCTTTTATTTTTTTAAATTAAAAACAAGCTTGTTTTATATGTCAATCCTAGTTCCCTCTCCCTCCCCTCCTCCCCTATACCCCACCAAAGACCCCCTATCCCATTCCCTTCCTGCTCCCCAGGGAGGATGAAGCCTTCCATGTGGGATCTTCAAAGTCTGTCATATCATTTGGAGCAGGGCCTAGATCTTCTCCATGTGTCTAGGCTGAGAGAGTATCCCTCTGTGTAGAGTGGGCTCCCAAAGTCCATTTGTGTACTAGGGATAAATAACTGATCCACTACCAGAGACCCCATAGATTAACCAGACCTCCAAACTGACATCCACATTCGGTGGTTTGGGACAGCTCTCTGTTGGTTTCACAGCTATCAGTCTGGAGTCCATGTGCATACCCTTGTTCACATCAGTTGTTTCTGTGGATTTCACCAGCCTGGTCTTGACCCTTTTGCTCATCACTCCTCCCTTTCTGCACTGGATTCCAGAGTACAGCTCAGTGTTTAGCTGTGTGTGTCTGCTTCTGCTTCCATGAGCTATGGATGAAGGCTCTAGGATGGCATATAAGGAAGTCATCAATCTCATTACCAGAGAAGAGCTTTTAAGGTAGCCTCTCCAGTATTGCCTAGATTTTTAGTTGGGGTCATCCTTGTAAATCTCTGGACATTTCCCTAGTGCCATATTTCTCTTTAAACCTATACTGGCTCCCTCTATTATGGTATCTCTTTTCTTGCTTTCCTCTATTCTTCCCCTGACTCAATCTTCCTGCTCCCTCATGTCCTCCTCTCCCCTCCTATTCTCCCCTTCTCTTTCTCCTAACTCCCTCTCCCCTCCTGCCATGCTCTCAATTATCTCGGGATATCTTGTCCCTTCTCCGGGGGACCATGTATGTCTCTCTTAAGGTCCTCCTTGTTTTCTAGCTTCTCTGGAAGTGTGGATAGTAGGCTGGTAATCATTGCTCTGTGTCTAAAATCCATATATGAGTGAGTGCATACCATGTTTGTCTTTTTGTGACTGGGTTACCTCACTTAGGATGGTTTCTTCTAGTTCCATCCATTTGCCTGGGGATTTCAACACTCCATTGTTACGTCCAGAGGTATCACCATCTCTGACTTAGAGCTATAGTCCTGAAAACAGCTTGGTATTGGCACAAAAATAGACAGGTAAACCAATGGAATCGAATTGAAAATCCTTATATGGACCCACACACCTATGAACACTTGATTTTTGACAAAGAAGTTAAAATATATGCATTCTTTTTAAGCCATTATGATGTCATGATATTTATCTGTTCTACACAGTGAACATGTGCACAGAAAAAAAAAACAAACATTACTACTGCTCTGTATTTGTGTGTGTCTGTGTGCCTGTGTGTGTGTGTGTGTGTGTGTGTGTGTGTGTGTGTGTGTGTGTGTTCACATGTATGCAATTGAAGTGCCATTGCATGCAAATGAGGAGGACAGAGGTTTGAACTTGGTATCTTCTCTGCTCCTCATCTTGTTTTTGGAGACATGATCTTTCATTAAGCCTGAAGCTCCTTGAGTGGCTACACTGACTGGCTAGACTGGCTGTACAGCAAGCCCTGGGATCTGACTCTTTCTGCCCACTACAAGTAGTGAGAACTCTTAACTTTCACAATAGGGCTTGGATCTGTACTCAGACCCTCATGCTTGCACGTCAAGTAATTTTCCCACTAATCTATCTCTTCCAACCACACATCCATAGATGTAAGTATGTTCCCGGGACCAGCAATGTCAGCATATTTTGGAACATGGACAAGTAGCACCAGTTCTTGCCTATATTTGGACTATACTCCAGATATACAGGAACATAAACTTACTGCAGTTTTATTTACATATTTATGGAGTCCATAAATATGTATTTTCATATGTTTTAGGGTCATTTCTGACACAGGCAAGAAATTAAGGATCAATGCTCTAAACCACACTTAAGGCAATGTTGGTATTGCCACCCTGTATACATGGTGAGCACATTACAGTATATCATAGTAGTGAACTTTGTCTTTGAGACTAGGCGGAATGTCAGCATCTTTCCCGACACAGATGTCCTGTAAAACATTGGCCATTAGATATGACTTTGGTCTATAATTGCTTCTGTGTCTTAGTACATAGGATACATCAAGCAACAAGAACAAATGAGTTTGAGGATGAAGACCTGAACTTCCATGAGCCTCCAAAGAGGGAAAGAACAAATTGAACTTGAAGCTTCTGCAAAGGTGGGAAGAAGTGTCAGGGACAGAAAGGGAAGCAAACCAGATCAAGGGGATTATAACAGGACATAACAGAAAGGACTGGAGTCAGAAGATTTTGATACCAATATTCTTAAAACTCATCTTATTAACTTATATTTGTGAACCATAGTTAATCCCATACCTGAGCCTCTAAAGCCATATTTTGATACTGAATGCATCGACAGGAATTTCCCTAACTTACTTGTCTTATTGGATGAGAAAGATGAGACAAACGAACTTCCAAATTTGTTTGAAGTAGTATTTCCAAAAAAGGCAGAAATTAAAACATTTTTAATAATGTTTGTACTTTTAAAATTCATAGTAGCACATTCAATACATTTAACATTGAAACCTTTTAGCCTATCTCTTACTGTAGTGAGGAAGCCTTTTTTCTCTCATGAGTGGATCTATCCCTGTGATGGTGATGCTTTCCTTTCATGAGGAAAGGAACATATCAAAGGAAAACACAGTTTCTATTTAGCTAAACCATTATGAATTTGAAGGATCAAAAGGTCCACAGTAGTGTACAAATAATAATGTTCAGAGTGTTTAAAGGTGTTTATAATAGTCCCATTTAATAAATATCTCTTATATTGCCCATTATATTGCAAATGTTTTTGAGAACTTGAACAGTGCATTCTGAATGTGCTTCCAGAGCTGAAATTTGTGTAACTCTGCTGTCACCAACAGGTGGCTGAGTGAATTAAATGTTTTAATCACAGGACATTCCCAGTATGTCTAACAGTTAAAAGTCGAAGAAGACGGTATGCTGTTATTTTTCTTAGGCTTGAGATGTTCTGTGGCACACAATCAAGCATTAACATATTACATCTGGGAAAGCAATTATTATTTTTTTCATTTGCCTGAAGAGGATAGTATGGACATATATCAGCCAAACAGCTATCTATGTTTTTTTATTCTCTAGCAGCAGATTTATTTCACCATTAAATGCAGAAAGATCATCAATATCCACTACATGGCTTCAATTAAGTGAGCATTTTGTCAACCACTGCCATTCTCCAGCTGCCAGATATACCACAGAAGAGAATAAAGAACCTGGCTCATTTTCTCATCTTCCTTCTCAATTAAACAACAGAAAATAGAATAACAAGGAGACATTAAAACTGAGCCTGCCTTTTATTTGGCATCTGTACTTCTGAAGCTAATTTGTGAAAAAGTACTTCTAAAAACTATTGTGAAATTTGTGTAAGGGACAGGCTATTATAAAGTCAAGGAAAAAAATTTAGAAATGTTCTGCTTCTTCCATCTCTCTCCACATTAAACCATCATGCTTCTTCTGTTCCCAAGAAAGACTTGGCATTAACCAAAACATAAAAGGACTCATAAAGTACTTTTATTCAGCCAGCATAGACATTCCCAAGTATGTAATAGGTCAACTATGAAAGGAAAAATAAAAAGCCATTAGTACAATTCCACATAATGATGGGAGCCTTCTTATTTTTTTTAAATTAAACAGGCAACATTCTTATTATCAATTGAATGCTGTTTTCCAATTCAATATGCCAGATGGAAACAATGTTAGTTTTCCTGTCATATGTTAGCTATGTAGTATATGTAGATATAGTAATGTGATGTTAACAATTTCATATCAAAAATGTTAGTTTTGTGGCATATAATATCTGGGACAATATTTAAAACAGGAAAGATTTATTTGAACTGAAATTTTCGCTATCTAATAGCAACTAAACTCATTATGTTGGACTAAGATGAAGCAGAATATTACAATTACATAAGCTTGCTTACCTCATAGCAGTCAGAAAGAAGAAGGAGGGGCTCAAGAAAGGACCAAAGCTATTCCTTCAAGGCCTTCCCTTGTGGTGATTAGAATGAAAATGGCCCCTAGAGGCTCATATATTTGAAAACATGTTCCCCATTTGGTGGAATTTTGGGAAATGTGACCTTCTTGGAAGAAGTGTGCCACTGGGGATGAGCTTTGAGATTTCAAAATCCCTTGCCAAACTCAGTTTATTCTCTCCCCCCTCAGACAGATACTGGGGTTCAGGCTGAAGATCAGAAAAGCAAAGCAACTAACCACTAAAAGAGCTCTTACCTCTACCAAGGCTAGGTTGAATCTGTCCTCATTGTGGCTAAAGACTAATTGACAGCTCTGAAATCCTCTCCTGTCTTGTATTCCCCTGTAGTGCTGGGATTGAAGGTATGCACCACCACTACCGAGCTTCTATACCTAACTAATTTGTCTGTTGGGATTAAAGAAAGATATGTACCACCAATGCCTGGCCTCTGGAGTTGTGGCTAGCTTTGCATTCTGATCTTCAGGCAAGCTTTATTAGATCATAAACAATATATCACCTCTCTGTGTGTCTCTATCTGTCTGTCTGTCTGTCCCTCTCCTCTCTCTCTCTCTCTTTCTCTCTCTCTCTCTCTCTCTCTCTCTCTCTCTCTCTCTCTCTCTCTCTCTCTCTCTCTCTGCCTCCTGTTTATAGATAAAGTTGCAAGCTCTCAGGAGTTTGTCTAGTACCATGCCTTACTGCCTGCTGCCATAATCCCAGCCATGATAGTCATAGGTTCACCCTATGATGCTGTAAGCCACCAATAAATTCTTTGTTCTACAAGTTACCTTGAAAATGGTGTCTTCACAGCAGTAGGAATGTAACTAAGACAGCAACCTACTTCTCCCAATCAAGCCCCAACCTTCTCAGTTTCTACCCTCTTCTAATAGTACAGTCAATTATGAATACATCAAGAGATTAATCTATCTATTGGGTCAGGGTTCTTATGACCCAATTACTTCTCTAAAGTCCCATCAGCTGAAACAAAGCCTTTAATACATATGCCTCTGAGGACATTTCATATTCAAACTAGACAGATAAAGTGAATTAAAATGGACCTTTAATTTAGGTAGGGATTTAAAAACACAAGATATTAAAATGTATACAAATGACAACATGAATACAACAACATAATTTTTGTTTATAATGTTTTACTGATGGGTAGTCCAAATGTACAGATTGACTCTAACTATATGAATGCAAAGTGTCAGATAAAAGCAGTGTGGATATCTATTTGAAAGCTACTATGTGGCTGGTAGTATATGCAGAAAGATACAACCTTGCAATGCAGAGTGATACCTCTAATAACAGCTATGTGTCAGGGGGCACAGGCAGTACTAAGATACTAGGGTGTGATGATGGAAGACACTTTAGAGAAAAAAAAAACATTGATTGAAGTTTTCAGATCTCAGACATGTCATTCAAATATAAAAGAATGTGTCTGATTAAGACACAAAGGTATCTCTTGTTCACTGTTTTTTATCTTACATGAAGAACTATAAAACAGATTGTGGGCAGTGTACTTCAATGACTTTCAGTCTTTATGATATATCGAGTGACATTACTATTACTATGCTCATTCTCATAGAAAGCATAAAAAATAAAAAAAAAAGCTTCTCAAAGTCAAACATGCTTTTGTTCAGGGAGTATGACTCAAAGAACTACTTAGCACATCACTGGAATGACACAGAATCTAGAACCTAATATTTTCTTTCACACCTAATAATCTATGGTACTTAGTATGAACTGTAAGAGCTGTAAGAGATGGCACAGTCAGAATTCAATGAGACTAACAATCGATTTTGTGAAAATAAACACAACTGAACAAAAGAAAAAAAAGAGGTTCAAAGGGGCCAGTAATAAAAGAAATAAACAGAAAACCATAGAGAAAATTTAGAAGGCACTGCACATGTTCAGTATTAAATAATCCAGAAACAGTAATCAGACAAGGACAAAAGTGTCCACTGAGCTTCACTATTGTGAACAATTCTGTTTGTATTTCACAGAGATAGTTAGGCTATCGTGACATGAAGATATTTGAGTATCCAGAAAATAGAGGTGATATCATAGCTCAGGAATATTAGAAAGGGTAGTGAAGGAATTAAGCTAATTAGAGCACAGAATACAGAAGTTGTAGTGACTTGAGAAAATAGGCATATTGTCACTAAAGAAAATGAAAGCCTTTGAGGCTGTGGGCAAGCAATCCTTTTAGCATTCTAGAGATGAGATAACCCTGAGAAATTTTAACTACTAAGCATTCAGGGTAGACAGAATAGGCAGATGAGGGAAATGAAGGTCACTGAAGAAGAAAAAGTTGAAAATTAGGAGAGGAGGTCATGAAGATGATTAAAGGACCTGAAGAGGCTGACAGCAACTGGAGTACAAAGGGAGACTGGGGCAGGAGTCACTTCACAAAACATGCAAGGTCTGGGGAACGAGGTGAGAAAGGGGAAGAGTGAAATGCCATGAGCCTATTGGTAGGATGATTTTTCCTAAGAGGATAAATGCTAATTTAGCAGTGAAATGAGGAATAAGTGAAAGTCAGTAGGAGGTTAAACAGACTCATAACTAGTCACAGTGCAGAGAGCACACTAATGGAGTGCAGAGCCCTAAATGCTATATCTATATCACCCCTCCCCTTGAGGTGAGGTAACATCCAAAAAGAGGAGGCAGACAGAGTATAAGAGCCAGTGGTTGAAAAAGACTTCCTTCAAATTATGGCCTCTGGATATGTAAAGGCCATTGCATTCATGAATTCACAGCACCTCCGGTTGCCTGAACAATATCAAGGCAGCCAAAATTTCAGTATGCATGCAGTCATGGTTCACGTGACCACAACCCCTAGCTGAGAAGCTTTTGCCAGGTTATGGTCTGTGATAGATTACCTATGTTGCAGTGAGTGGCCTAATACCATGCATATATAGGCAGCACTAGTTGAACACAGTGGATTAGAAATTGGAAAAAAAAGCCTGTAGTGGCAGGACACACCTTTAATCCCAGTACTCAAGAGGAAGAGGCAGGGGGATTTCTGTGAGTTTGAGGCTAGCCTAGTCTACAGAGTGCCAGAACAGTCAGACCTGTTACAAAGAGAAACTCTATGTTCATAAACCAAAATCTACTTGATGTTGGGAGGGGAATATGTTGGTAGGATATAGGAGGAGTTGGATGAAGTACATATGGACAAATACATTATTTAAATTCATGACATTCTCATAGCAAATATTAACAAAGAGAAAATCAGCCTCTCCTGTCAGCCATAGGATATGTAGAGTGTGGAAAACTGGTAAGTATTCATAAGGAAGAGCAGAAAGGTAGATAGAATTTCCTCACAGCAACACCAGGTCTCAGCTACAGGCAGTCCTTTTGGCAGCCTAACTTCTTACTTTGCAACATTCTCTGTCCTTGGAACTGCACATGTGTATTTGTCTTCATTGTACTTAATCTGTGTGAGGATCTCAATATTATGCATATTGCTCTATCTATCATTATGTTCATCCTTGTACCTCCTAGGGAATACAATCCACAGGTATACGCATAATTTTTTAGTATGAACCATGAATTTGAAAAAGTACATGAGACAATCAGAAATATAAGTGTCTTTCTCCATCAGTGACAAAAATATGGATACGTCTACTCAATGAAAATATGTTTATCTTGTCACCTGCATAGTCAGCAGATAAGCTAGCCAGAACTCTGTTTATCCAGTCTGAATGATAATCCATGTAATTAGGAACATGGTAGTAACAGTATTTTAATGGATATTATGCACAAAGAGGCACAGATATAAAGAAACAAGAACTAGGCTTCAAAAATATCAATTAAAAATCTATTTATGAAAGAAAAAATGAAAATAGCATTGCATAGGATTCATTCTACACTTTTCTGGTCTTGACTTCAACCTTTCAATTTAATTCTCTTTAATCTAACCTGCTTTTATGTTTCCTAGTAATGCTTCAACTTGAAGGATCGGAATTTGAAATTATAACCCCAGGGAGAGCATTGCAATTGTCTGAGCTCAGAGTGGCTGTTGTAACTAGCAAGAGTACAGGTTCTCTCACTGTTTCAGTTAAAGGATCAATATTTGTATCTTGTCCAAAGTTGGCTGTCTCTCCTTGACAATAACTTCCACCACTCCCTTGAGGAATAACCTGAAAATGTCTGCTATTTTCTACAGGAGGTCTCCTTTTCTCTCCCACTAACCATTGTGTTGGCAAAATAGTTCTTGTTCTCACTAGCTCTGATCCTATCCATCTTATTACATCATCTAATTCAACATGACCTCTACTGTTGTCGAAGGGAAGTGAGCCATATGGAAGCAGGTCCAAAAGAGGTCGTTGAAACCAACTGATATTTCATTAGTAGTCTTAAAAGAATAAATTCCCACATTAATGGGGTCCGGATCAGTCCTATGGTGGTTTCCCAGATATCAGTCTGGGGACCATGAGCTCCCCTTTGTTCAGGTCAGCTGTTTCTGTGGGTTTTAAAAGCCTGGTCTTGACCCTGTTGCTCATCACTCCTCTCTCTCTGAAACTGGATTCCAGTTCAGTTCAGTGTTTAGCTGTGGGTGTCTGCTTCTACTTCTATCAGCTGCTGGACGAAGGCTCTAGTATGGTATATAAGTTAGTCATCAATCTCATAATCAGGGGAGGACATTTAAGGTAGCCTCTAAACTGTTGCTTAGATTATTATTTGGTGTCATCCTTGTAGATTTCTGGACATTTCCCTAGTGCCTGATTTCTCTTTAAACCTATACTGGCTCCCTCTATTATGGCATCTCTTTTCTTTCTCTCCTCTATTCTTCCCCTGACTCAACCTTCCTGCTGCCTCATGTCCTCTTCACCCCTCCTTTTCTCCCCTTCTTATTCTCATAGCTCCCTCTTCCCTCCCCACATGCTCCCAATTTGCTCAGGAGATCTTGTCTCTTTTCCCTTCTCTGGGGGACCATGACTCTTAGGGTCCTCATTGTGTTCTAGCTTCTGAGGCAGCATAAATTGTAGGATGGTAATCCTTTGCTCTATGTCTAAAATTCATATATGAGTAAGTACATACAACGTTTGTCTTTTTGTGACTGGGATACCTCACTCAGAATGGTTTCTTCTAGATGCATGCATTTGCCTTTGAATTTCAAGATTCCATTGGTTTGTTTTTTCTGCTGTGTAGTACTCCATTGTGTAAATGTACCACATTTTCCCTATCCAGTCTTCAGTTGAGAGGCATCTAGGTTGCTTCCAGGATCTGGCTATTACAAATAATGTTGCTGTGAACATAGTTGAACAGGTGTCCTTGTATGGATGTGGCTCTTTTGGGTATATGCCTAAGAGTGGAATTGCTGAATCTTGTGGTAAACTGGCTCCAGTTTTCCTGAGGGATCTCCATACTGATTTCCAGTGGCTGTATGAGTTGGCACTCCAACATCAGTGGAGGAATGTTCTTTCTCCACATCCTCTCTAACATAAACTGTCATTGGTGTTTCTGATTTTAGCCATTCTGACAGGAGTAAGATAGTATCTCAGAGTTGTTTTGATTTGCATTTCCTGATGGCTAGGAATGTTTAGCACTTTCTTATGTGTCTTTTAGCCATTTTATATTCCTCTATTGAGAATTCTCTATTTAGTTCCCCAATTTTTAATTGCGGTTTTGGAAACTAGCTTCTTGAGTTCTTTGTAAATTTTGGAGATCAGCCCTCTGTCGGATGTGAGGTGGGTGAATATCTTTTCCCATTCTGTGTGCTGCCATTTTGTCTTGTTGACTGTGTCCTTTGCCTTACAGAAGCTTCTCGGTTACAAGAGGTCCCATTTGTTGATTGTCGATCTCAGTGTCTGTGCTACTTGTGTTATGTTCAGGAAACAAGTCTCCTATACCAATTCATTCAAGGGTACTTCTCACTTTCTCTTCTAAGAGGTTCAGTGTGACTGGATTTATGTTGAGGTCTTTGATCCATTTGGACTTAAGTTTTGTGCATGGCAATAGACAAGGATATATCTGCAGTCTTCTGCATGCCAGCATCCAGTTATGCCAGCACCATTCCACATAGAGGGATACTCCCTCAGCCCAGACATCTGGGGGAGGGCCTAGGCCCAATTTCAAAGGCTATGGCAGACTCTGAATATCCCCCAATGAAGGCCTCACCCTCCCTGGGGAGCAGAAAGTGTATGGGATAGTAGGGTGTTAGTGGGCAGCAGGGGAGGAGGGGAAGAAGAATGAACTGGGATTGAAATGTAAAGCAATCTTGTTTCTAATTTAAATTATAAATGGAGCAAAAATAGAATAAATTCACTTACATTCATTTATTTTGTGTGTGTGTTTTCATCTGTGTCCACATATGTGTGATTGTGTGTCTGGTTGTAGGTCAAAAGAACAACTTGCAGAAGTTTTCTCCTTCTACCACATGTCATCAAGGCATTTAACTCAAATCACCATGTTTCAAAACAAGTCATTTTATCTGACAGCTATTTAAATGGTGTCTTGATTAGTATTATTTCTATTTATTACTTTTATGAAATCATATGTAATAGTCAAAGTAGCCAGTCTTCCCAACAATTAATAGATCACATAAATAAACAATAAGATCATTCTTTTGATGAAATAGAGCCTGTAAAAAAACCACTAACCCATGTGTTATAGCTTAGAGAGAATTTGGGGGAACTGTGATAAGAAGATAAACCTTGTTGGTGTGTTTATTGCAGGGGACCTGTAATATTTTAATAATGTATACATTTGTTTTATCTTTTATTTGAAGTTCTGAGGGCTTACAAGAAGTGGAATCATTAAATGCAGAAGACAGCATGTGGTGAGAAAAAGGAACTGGGATTAGGAGAGGAAATCCTTGGATTCTAGTCCAACTCTTTTTCTGCCTTAGGCAAGGTATTTTGCCTCTCTCTTTGTCTGTAAAATAAAAGATGTATATTATATCCTTCTGCATTTCCTTCTAATTCTATGGTTCAAGTAAAAGTTTAAACTATATGATTGCAGTGTAAGCTAGGTCTCATAGCAAACAACCTTTTCTACTTAGTTACAAAGATCTGTCTCCCAAACGTTTACCAAAAATATAGTTAAGTCTCAGCATCTTAAAATTTGTAAAGATGGTGAGAAATGCATTGAAGCTTTCTTATATACTACAAGGTCTGTCTTTTCTCAGATACTTTATCCATACACATGATGCTAAACCTCTCTTCACATAGCTTTCCAAATATTATTACAAAATATAAACCACCTTTGGAAGTTTCTCCTAGAACATTCAGTGTTTATCTTCAAAGTTAACATCATTCAATAGCTCTGTCAAGTCAAAATTAGCACATTATTTTAGATATGATACATATGGTTACTAGATTATCAGGCACATATCATAACATTAATCCATTCAAACCTTTTGCCACATTTGTAGGTTCTTGGTTAATCCACTTAAGATATTTCAATAATACACTTAAGGAATGAAAATGCATTCTGGCCATATTTAAATTGGCAATTGCCTCCACCATTTAACAGCACATTATAAAAAGTTGTCACCACTATGGTAAGAAGAAATTGTAAAAATGAACGAATATGTGAGCAAGTAACTAAAGGAGCACATATTTAAACAAACAAACAAACAAACAACAACAACAACAAAAAAAAAAAAACAGAGACATCAGACATCAGGGATCTGCTCACCGGATCCAAACTCCACAGCCAGACCCAACACACCCAGAAACTGCCGATGTCCCGGTAACAGTGCCACGTCAATCCACAAGAAGAGGACAGACATCAGAGTATTGGATCTGTTTGCATCTACCAGAAGGGAACCTTGGTCCCATACCCACCAGGAGAGGAAGAGCCTCCTGCTATACTCACAAGAAGAAATGTTGGGAAGAGGACAATGTAAAACCACATTCAAAAACAGAAAACCCAATATAACACCACAGGAGACTAGGAACCATACACCAGCAAGACCTGAACATCACAAAGCAGATGAAGCAGAAGAGAATGACTTTAAAAATATCTTCATGAAAATGATAGAGTAACTCAAAGAGGACATGACAAAATCCCTTAAAGAAATGGAAGAAACAACAAACGAAAAAATACAAGATATCAACAAATCTCTCAAGAAAACAGTTCAAGACATAAAAACTGAAATAGAGACAATAAAGAGAGCACAAAATGAGGGAATGCTGGAAATAGAAAAGCTGGGTAAAAGATCAGGAACTACAGATGTAAGCATAACCAACAGAATACAAGAGATGGAAAAGAATATGTCAGGAGTTAAAGATACACTAGGAGAAATAGACTCATCAACCAAAGAAAATCTAAAATTCAACAAATTCCTAACAGAAAATATCCAGGAAATATGGGATACCATGAAAAGACCAAATCTAAGAATAATAAGTATAGAAGAAGGTGAAGAAATCCAACTCAAAAGCACAGAAAATATATTCAACAAAATCATAGAATAAAGTTTTCCCAACCTAAAGAAAGACATGCCAATGAAAATACAAGAAGCCTACATAACACCAAATAGACTGAACTAAAAAAGGTCTCCTTGCCACATAATAATAAAAACCCTAAACATACAGAATAAAGAGAAAATATTGAGAGCAACAAAGGAAAAAGTCAAGTAACTTATAAAGGCAAACCTATAAGAATCACACCTGACTTTTCCATGGAAACTCTGAAAGCCTGAAGGTCCTGGATAGATATTCTACCTACACTGAGAGACCATGGATGCCAGACCAGACTACTATAACCAGCAACGCTTTCAATTAATATAGATGGAGAAAACAAGGTATTCCATCACAAAACCAGATTCAGACAATACATATCCACCAATCCAGCATTAAAGAAAGTGCTGGAAGGAAAACTGCAACCCGAGGAACTTAAATATAACCAGAAAAATATGGGCAATAGATAATCCCACTTTACCAACAGCCAAAAGGAAAAAGGGATAGAATCTCACACATAATTTCAACACCATCACGAAATCAAAAACAAACAAGAATGAACAATCAATGGTGGCTAATATCCATCAACATTTATGGTCTTAATTCGACTATAAAAAGATACAGATTAGCAGAATGGATAAGAAGACAGAATCCATTATTCTGCTGCATACAGGAAACACACCTCAACTTCAAAGACAGACAGTACCTAAGAATTAAAGCTTGGGGAAAGATTTTCCAACCAAATGGACCCAAGAAACAAGCGGGGGTAGCAATCCTAATATCCAACAGATTGGACTTTAAATTAAAATCAATCAAAAGAGATAAAGGAAGTCACTTCTTTACTCATCACAGGAGAAATCCATCAGGATAAAGTCTCAATTCTGAACATTTATGCCCCAAATACAAAGGCATTCATGTTTGTAAAAGAAACTAAAACTCATATCACACATAAAACTGCACATCCTTATAGTGGGAGACTTCAACACCCCAGTCTCACCACTGGACAGGAACACCAGACAGAAACTTAACAAAGAAACAAAGTAACTAATAGAAGTTATGGCACAATGGACTTAACAGATATCAATAGAACATTCCATCCAAATACAAAACAATTTACCTTTTTCTCAGCGCCACATGGAACCTTCTCTAAAATTGACCACATACTTGGCAACATAACAAACCTCAACAGGTACAAAAAATTGAAATAACCCCCTGTATCTTATCAGAACACCATGCTTTAAGGTTAGAGTACAACAACAACCCGAATTACAGAAAACCTACAAACTCATGGAAATTAAGTAACACCCATTTGTACAATTCCTGGATCCAGGAAAAAATAAAAAAAGAAATTAATGATTTCCTAGAATTCAATGAGAATGTGGACACAACATATCCAAACCTATGGGACACTTTGAAAGCAGTGCTAAAAGGAAAGTTCATAGTGCAAAGTGCCCACATGAAGAAACAGGAGAATAATCACACTAGAGAATTAACAGCACAACTGAAAGCTTCAGAAAACATAGAAGCCAATACACCCCAGAGGAGCAGATGCCAGGAAATAATCAAATTGAGGGCTGAAATCAATAAAATGGAAACTAGGAGAACAATACAAAGAATCAATATAACCACCAGTTGATTCTTCGAGAAAATCAACAAGATAGACAAACCTTTATCCAAATTTACCAAATAGTGAACATGCAAATTAATAAAATCAGGAAGGAAAAGGGGGACATAACAACAGACACAGAGGAAATCCAGAGAATCATCAGGTCATACTTTGAAAACCTATATTCCTCAAAATTCAAAAATCTAAAGGAAATAGACAATTTTCTGGACAGATTTCACTTACCAAAATTAAATCAAGAACAGATAAGCAACTTAAATAGACCTATAACCCCTAATGAAATAGAAGCCATCATCAGAAGTCCCCAACCAAAAAAGCCAAGGGCCTGATGGCTTCAGTGCAGAATTCTACCAGAAATTCAAGGTACAGCTATGACCAATTCTCCTCAAAGTACTCCATGCAATGGAAGCAGAAGGGTCATTGCCAAACTCATTTTATGAGGCTTCAATAACTTTGATACCCAAGCCACCCAAGGACACAACTAAGAAAGAGAACTACAGACCAATATCCCTCATGAACATTAATGCAAAAATTCTCAATAAAATACTGGCAAATCGAATCCAAGAACACATCAAAGAAATAATTTACCATGATCAAATAGGCTTCATCCCAGGGATGCAAGTATAGTGCAACATATGAAAATCCATCAATGTAATCCAACATATAAACAGACTGAGAAAAAAAAAACACATGATCATCTCACTAGATGCTGAAAAAGCCTTTGACAAAATCCAACACCCCTTCATTATAAAGTTATTGGAGAAATCAGGGATAACAGGAACATACCTCAACATAATAAAAGCAATATACAGCAAGCTGACAGCCAACATCAAATTAAATGGAGAGAAACTCAATGCAATTCCTCTAAAATCAGGGACAAGACAAGGCTGTCCCCTCTCTCCATACCTCTTCAATATTGTCCTTGAAGTTGTAGCTAGAGCAATAAGACAATGGACAATTTTCCTTTGGTTAAAGGAGATCAAGGGAATATAAATAGGAAAGGAAGAAGTCAAACTCTCACTATTTGCAGATGATATGATAGTCTACATAAGTGACCCAAAAACCTTCACCAGAGAACTCCTACACCTGATAAACACCTTCAGCAAAGTGGCAGGATACAAAATTAACTCAAAAAATATGTAGCCCTACTACATACCATTGACGCATTGGTGAAGAAAGAAATCAGAGAAACATCACCCTTTACAACTGCCACAAACAACATAAAATACCTTGGGGTAACACTAACCAAAAAAGTGAAAGACCTGTACCATAAGAATTTTGAGTGCTTCCTGGACATCACACCAGTAGCACAGACACTGAGATCAACAACTGGTAAATGGGACATCCTGAAACTGAGAAGCTTCTGTAAGGCAAAGGACACAGTCAGCAAGACAAAACGGCAGCCCACAGACTGAGAAAAGATATTCACCAACCCCACATCTGACAGAGAACTGATCTCCAAAATATACAAAGAACTCAAGAAGCTAGTCTCCAAAACACCAAATAATCCAACTAAAAAATCAGGGTACAGAACTAAATAGACAATTCTCAATAGAGGAATCGAAAATGGCTGAAAGAGACATAAGAAACTGTTCAACATCCTTAGCCATCAGGGAAATGCAAATCAAAACAACTCTGAGATACCATCTTACTCCTGTCAGAATGGCCAAAATCAAAAACACCAATGACAGTTTATGCTGGAGAGGATGTGGAGAAAGGGGAACACTTCTCCACTGCTGGTGGGAGTGCCAACTTCTATAGCCACTTTAGAAATCAGTATGGTGTCTCCTCAAGAAAATGTAAATGAATCTACCACAAGATCCAGCAATTCCACTGTTAGCCATATATCCAAAAGAAGCACATTCATACAACAAGGATATCTGTTCAATGATGTTCATAGCAGCACTATTTGTAATAGCCAGAAACTGGAAGCATCCTAGATGCCCCTCAACCGAAAAATGGATAGAGAAAATGTGGTACATTTTCACAATGGAGTACTACTCAGTGGAAAAAAACAATTGAATCTTGAAATTTGCAGGAAAATGGATGGAACTAGAAGAAACCATTCTGAGCGAGGAAACCCAATCACAAAACGCAAACATGATGTGTACTCACTCATATGTGGATTTTAGACATAGAGTAAAGTATTACCAGCCTAAAATACACACTGCCAGAGAACCTAGGAAACAAGGAGGACCCTAAGAGAGACATACATGGTCCCCTGGAGAAGAGGAAAGGGTCAAGATCCCCTAAGCAAATTGAGATCAAGGGAAGAGGGGGGAGCTAGGAGAATGAGAAGGGAACAAGAGGAGGGATGCAGAGGACATGAGGGAGCAGAAATGTTGAGTCAGGGCAAGAATAGAAGATAACAAGAATGGAGATACCATGATAGGAGGAGACATTTTAGGTTTACAGGGAAATCAGGCACTAGGGAAATGTGTGGAGATCTACAAAGATGACACCAGCTAACAATCCAAGCAACAGAGGAGAGGCTACCTTAAATGCCCTCCCCTGATAATGAGATTGATGACTGACTTATATGCCACCCAATAGCCCTTCATTCAGCAGCTGGTGGAAGTAGAAGCTGACTCCCACAACTTATCACTGAACTAAACTGGAATCCAGATGCAGAGAAGGACAAGTGAAGAGTAATGGGGTCCAGACCAGGCTGGTGAAACCCACAGAAACAACTGACCTGAACATCTGGGAACTCTTGCTCCCTAGACTGATATCTGGGATACTAGCATGGGACTGATCCAGACCCCAGGAACATGGATTTCATTTAGGAAACCTCAGAAGTCTATAGGACCTCCTGTAGTAGTTCAGTACTTATCCGTAGCATAGGTGTGGACTTTAGGAGCCCATTCCACATAGAGAATACTCCCTGAGCCAAGACACATGGGAGTGGGCCTAGGCCCTAACCCAAAGGATATGATAAACTCTGTTGACACCCTATGGAAGGCCTCACCATCCAGGGGGAGCAGAAAGGATATGTGATAGGTAGGGTTTTAGTTGGGGGGGGGTGGTAAGGGAGGACGGGAGGGAGAAGGAAATTGGGATTGTCTTGTAAAACAATCTTGTTTATAATTCAAATAAAATAATCTGGAAAAAACATGACTATATAAGCCTTTCAAATGTGTTTCATTTGACTTTCTCAACACTCTGTAAGGTTCTTTTTGTGCTCAGTTTTGGCTTGTCAATTAGAGCAGGCAGGGATGTTAAGCTACTTGCTTAAAGTCACATTATAAAGAAAAAACACTGAGTCTACAAAGCTCAACTCCAGAGCCCACATCCTCCATGTCTATGTCTTCAGATACATGTGAGCCCTCAGTTACACAGTGCATAATAAATGAATAACACAGCAGGTATCCTATGGTTTGACTATAGTGGGAGAGAAACATAAGCTGGGGAGAAGAATGAGAGTGCAAGGTTCAGAGCTCACTCTGCCACTTTCTATCTTTGAGAACACAGACATACCATTCAACTATCACTGCTCCCTAGCATCCCAGTGTTTAGATTTAATAAAAACATTCATTTTTACATGGTTTCTGTGAGGAAATACAGTCAGTGTGCATGAACGTAGAACAGTGTCTAACCCAAAAGGGAATTGTAAACATTAGTCAATTCTCCTTTTGTTGCTTGATAAAATATCCTAACCAAATTTGGGTGTAAATTGTATATTTGGCTTACAGGTCTAAGTTACATTGTTAAGAAGTCAAGGGAGAAGCAGCATCAGTTTCACAGTCAAGAACAGATAAGGCATAGACACATGGATTCTTGCATGTTTGCTTCCTTAGTGCTATGTGAGCTTTCTCTACTTGTATTCAGTCTCTTCCCACCTATAGGTAGAAATCAAAACAATCAATGTTCATGAGGGATATTGGTCTGTAGTTTTCTTTCTTTGTTGTGTCTTTGTGTGGCTTGGGTACCAAGGTAATTGTAGCCTCACAAAAAGAATTTGGCAATGACCCTTCTGTTTCTATTGTGTGGAACAGTTTGAGGAGTACTGGTATTAGCTGTTTTTTGAATTTCTGGTAGAATTCTGCACTGAAACCATCTGGCCCTGAGGAAAAAAAAAAATCAAACCAGCCCCATAGACATGCCCACAGGCCAAATAGGCCAAGCTAATTTAGACAGTTCCTCAACTGAATCTTCCCAAGTGGTACTCGATTTTGTCAAGTTGACTGTTAAAATGAACCAACTTGATTCTTAGTTACTTTTATTGCAAGTATAAAGTGCTACTATTTTCCTTTTTTAAAGTTTTTAGTGCACTTAATAAATAGCAGGGAAAGATTACTGGCTGCATCTTCTTTACTTTTCACATTTTATTCTTTGTGCACAATAGTTTAATGTCATCTTTAAAAACAATTTCAGACTATATTTCGATCATATTATTTCCCCCTTCTACCAAATGCTCCAATATCACCCTTTCCTATATACCAAACTATCCTCTCTCTCTCTCTCTCTCTCTCTCTCTCTCTCTCTCTCTCTCTCTCAAATTAATATCAAAACAAACAAGCCCCTGACGTCCCTGTTTTTGGTCAACTACTCCTGTGTGTAGGGCCCACCTTAGAGTGTGGTTGATATACCTAGTGTCACTCCATTAAAAAAAACTAATTTTCCCTTTCTTAGCATCTGTCAATTGCAATTAGATTCTTGATAAGGAATGGACTTTTTCAAGGAGGAAACTGTATTTTCTAGATACAATAGGACTGATGGCACACATGAACTCACAATTACTATATAAACATGTATAAGACCTGTTTCTCACTTATTATACTCATTACGATTAAGTTGTAAATTAGGAATCTAAGAGTTTTCAAAGGCTCACAGGTAGGTAATACCTTAGATTCAGGCTCTTGTCCTATAAAAAATTGACTAAATTATTTATTCCATTGCTTTTGAATGAAAGCCAGATAATACTACAAAGTAATGAGAATTTTGTCAGCAGTTCTAACCTCAAAAGTCCTTTCACAGGGTATATTAGTAGCACCTTGGCTAATCAATACATTTATTAATTAAATGTAGATCTAGAAAACTAGAAATTGTTGACTTTTGTTAGGGGGTAGAATAAATTACATGAAAATGATGACCTTCAGCAAAATCTGGCTGACCTCATAGCTGTGTATTGTCCATAAACTGAAAAGGTTTTCTTTATTTTAAAAGGCTGAGAACAACAAATAAAAAGAATATACCACCCTGAATATGTACCCTATGGACTCTAATTCAACATAGCAAAGATATATTTGCACATCTATATTTATTGGTGTACTGGTCACAGTAGCCAAGTTCTGGAACAAGCTGAGATGTATATCAACAAAAGAAGAGATGTACTGTCCTGTATTTCATTGCTGTGACAAAACACTGTGACCCAAAGCAACGTGAGGAAGCAAAGTGTTTCTCTAGCTTATGAGATACAGCTTATTTTTGAGGAAAACCAAAACAGGAACTTCAAGCAGGAACCTCGGGGAACAAACCGAAGCAGAGATCATGAAGAAATGCTGCCTACTAAATTTATCACCCTGACTTTCTGGGCCTGCTTCATAATACCAGGACCACTTCCCAGAAGTGGCACCACCTAGAGTGGGATGAACCCTCCCACATAAATCATTCACCAGTAAATTGTACCACACATATTAACATGGGCCAATCTGATGAAGACAGTTCCTCAGCTGAGGTTTCCTCTTCTCAGGTGATACTTGTTTGTATCAAGTTGACAAAAACTAAACAGAATAATTAATAAGGAAATTTGGCATATTCACACGCAAGAAACAATGAAATTATGTCACTTGTGAGAAAATAGATGTAACCTGAGATAAACATATTAAGCAAAAGAGTCAGACTTAGAAATCAAATATTATGTACTTGCCCATTCATGTATCTGCATTCTATATAGTTGCATAAAATAACATGTATGTAAAATATGATATTGTGGAAAGTGAATGCGAATAATAGAAGAAAATGCAGACAGTAAAATAAAAGGGGGTGAATAGGGTCAAAGCACATGACATACTTGTACAAAATTATCTTTATAAAATATTTCAGCCTGTATAACAGCACACAGTATGACAATAAAAAGAGGGAAATGTAATCATAAGAAATTTAAATTGTATTTTTCATTAATATTCATTGAAAGTCAGTATGTCCTTGGTTTGTACATCCTCTATGGCTAGTTCATACTGTAACATGATGGAGCATGTGTAACAAAGTCTGTATAGGACTCAAAGCCTGAAATGTTTAATATTTGTTTCTTTGCCAAAAAAAAAACAAAAAAACAGTCATCAACTTTTTTTTTGCCCCTCTAGTCTTGGACTGTGAAAGGAAATCATTTCTTATAAAAATGAAAGCTAATGGTGTCTGTTGACCTTCTCAGAGACCATCAGGTGCCCTTCAGTAATAATTTTCTACATTGTTTCCACAGAAGCATGCTTGGGTCACTGGAATATGCATTAAGATTCAGGCCACCACATATCCAAACCAATATAAAACATTGACACAACTGTAATATAGAGAGTTGTTGTAAAGGGGGATGTTGGTGATTTTAGGGCAGGGAGTAGAAGAGGTAGGTGGGGGTGAGTGAGACCAGAATCTATTTATACATGTATAACATTGTCAAAGGATAAACTAATCAAAATGTTTACCTTTGATAAGAGATTTTAAAACATGACTTTATCAATAAGTTCTCTGAAAACAAAACTGCCAAAGCCAGTCTCAGTGTTCATCAACAGAGAAAAAGAGAAGTTATGACTTTGTTCAAAGTTAGGGGAAATATACCTGAGCCAACAGTGGTCCCCAGGCTGTCAGGATGCTGATGATAGTATCTTGAGATGGGGAAAGACAAAAGAAGGCGTGTGAACCCTAGACTAAGGATGTAGAAACTGTCATCCTGCTTGGCAAACAAATGACCCTGATGATAACCACATGTTGAAGACCTTGGGCCTAATAAATGACTTGAGTTTGGTACCGGTTTTAATAGCTGTGTCCTCTGGTTTAGCATTTCTAACAACCTTTTGAAACCATTGGCTCAACACTATTTTTTAATGAATTCCCTTTGTCCTCTTTCAGGAGCCCTCAGCACTCTTTGGTTACACTTGGGTGATTCATAATTAGTTCTGTAAACTAACATAGATTACAATTTAAAAAATAGCAAGAGTAAAAACAAATATGCTTTCAATCACAGTACATGGTGTGAAAAAGAATTGCCGCAGAATGTACTGGCATTACAAATTACCTAGTTTTATTACTTGTTCTCTTATTCATTTACTTATTTATTTATTTATTTTAATTAAGATTCCAGGGCCTTTAACTCAGGTTTGCTCTTTCCAATGGCATTCTATTTTCTAGGCTTTGAATGAGTGATTAAAAATATATATATTTGTTAAGGTTTATTGGAGTTTGTTTAGATAAAACTCTCTGGCCTTTAAATCGGTCTTCAAGTAAGTAGCAGAGTAATTACTACAGACCATGTCCTATACTTATGGAATCTCAGGATTGGGGTGTCCTTTGAGTACAGATGTGGATGGTAGAATTTATATAAAGGTTAAGGCCAAGGAATTCTGATAAATCTTTGTACCATGTTCTTACTAGTAACTATTCAATCTTGAATGCTTAATTTCAAATCCCCAAGCCTCCCTTTCAAATGACCTATTCTTTAAACAAGTGAAGTGACCCGAAAATTGTGCAGTGAGCTCCAGGATTCCAGCTTTCATGAGCTTCCACCCATTCTGGAGTGGGTTTTTAATGATACAGCTATCTGTCTTTCTTTTCCTTTAAGTAACTCCTCACCCGTACTACATCCAGTAACCCCAAATAGAACCCATTTGTGCAATTGGATCTGGGTGGTACTCTTACTTTGGTGTGACATTGGTTTTTCTACCTTGGGAAAGGAGACATTTGTTTATGTCTCCAAATGAATAACATCATACAACATCCCTCCAAATCTACACACTGAATCATTGTCTCCATTGTGATGGCATCAGGAGAAAGAACATTTGGGAAACAAGAATGCCATTGGGTCAGGGGAATGGAATCTGTGGTACTATGAAAGATGCTGGGAGAGACCTGTTCACTCTACCTAGTGAGATCAGAGCAATACTCATACAACAATCACATCCACCAGCCTCTCCACCTTATACTTCCCAGGCGTATGAGCCACCCAGCCTACATTACTTTGTTATAGAAACTTGAACCAACTAAGGGAATAATGTCTAACCCTCCCTTTCTTTGTGCAGTAAGAAAAATAATTACACATCTTTCAATAACCACAGTCTAATGATTCTGAAAGTGTCATTGTGACTAAAAGTAAATTGTTAGTCACTGTGGTTTGACTACAGTTTGAATATATTCCTCTAAAGTCTGTCCACACATTAGGAGCTTAGCCCATAATGTGGTGATGATAAGGCTTGGTAGATACTTAACAGGTGGGGACCAGAAAAGGATGGCAAGATTGGCTCCTTTCTGTGCTTCAACTTTTTGACTTGCCATGGTATCTCCCCTCTCAAAACCATTCTAGTCGTTAAGGTGCCATCTGCCATGAAGTGATGCATCCAAGAAGACCCTTGCCAGAGTATGTTTGCTGGATATTTAACCACCTAAATTGTGAGTTTCTTTATAAAATTGACCACTCTACCATATATTGATACAGTAGCAGAAAACTAAGATAGATTCTGTTAAATTATGGATCATGGTATCTGCAATAATACCTAGGATTCTGAAGTTCCAAGAAACACCTAAATAATGCTGCTGCTGCCCTGGGGCCATGGAGCATACACATAGTAGAAGTCTACTCCCCAAAAGAATTGCATTAGAGGCACATGCCAGTACACACAGAGAAAGAACAAATACAGTTCTGGTCTCATCATAAGTCATTCCACTGAATCTTTTATAATCTGTATGTATCTGGCAGGTTTGTAAGTGGGTTGGCAAGCCATCTATCTCAAATATTGGCTATTTTCTCAGATGTTCAGCTTGGTGTCTGGTTGGAAACGAGCATCCATTTGTCTTTGTGGCAGCTAGGATGGTGAATTTAGCTCATAGAAGGGATCATAGAAATATGAATAGTGTTCTTTTAAGTTTCTAAGAAAGAAAATTTTCTAACACATTCATAAAATTTGAATAAATATACCCCCTTCATCAAAGACAAAATCCATGTCTTTTCTAATACCATGTCTTCAACATGATGGACAGATAGGAGATGCTGAAAGAATATTGTTTTATGAACTAATTGATGAAACATACTCACTGGTGTTTTTAATGCACATAGAATAACTAAAACGAGAAAGCATGTCAGAAATGATAAATTGTATGGCATAAGCAGTCAGTGTAATTTGCTAATAAATGGGAAAGTCGATCGAGGTTGAAACAAGGCTTTGAAGGAGTGATAATCTAAAAAAGGTAGGAAAACAGGGCAGAGAAAAGACATTTCAACCTTTAACATGAGTAGTTTTATGGTCAGAGTCAACATCATGCTTGACTTGGGCTATCTAATGAGACTGCAATCCTAAATGGCATGCTTGTAGGACCTCCTGTCACATAATGTCAGGGATAATATATTAAGTGAGGAAACGTGAGTTATATTACAACTGCAAGGGAATAAAAATTAAAACCCCTTCATGTGGAAATAGACATAGCCGTGCTACATTTCCCTGTAGAAGAGCATACAGTAGCAATTTTTCTTCATATAATATTACATTAGTTTTAATTCTTATTAATAAGATACAAGAGTCATTAACACTATTAAAAATCTAATTATGTTAGCAATTTTCTATCATGTCATATTTGAGCAGTTAAGTATTGGTATTTGTTTTTCCTAATGGGATTCAAAAGTCTAATTAATAGGCTTTCTTTTGTGGTTAAGTGGAATGAATCTCTATGAGAAGCAAACCATTTTTAATATCTGCAGACAGCTTATTTTCTCATATATTATACTACTGAGCCATCTGGCCATATATGATATAAATTACTAGATAAGAATAATGAGATTATCATGTGAAAATGAACAGAGCCTTTCATTATATATGACAATGAACAGAGCCTTTCATTATATGTGACATTACATTAACAATGCCCTAGACTTTTGATACTTCCGTGTCTGCATGTTGCCTAGAAAGTGCTTATGAATAGGTTGTTACTAAAGTACATTTGAGGACACTTAAGTGACCCAATGCATGGGCCAGTTGCTTTATCTGTTGGAGCTGGTATCATATGGGGATGAGACCTAATAATCAAAAGTTGTGCTTTATGACTCCAAACTTATTTAAATAACTGAGGGCTAATGTCTTAAGCAGACTATCTGTTAACTATGTTCCTACTTCTTGGTATACGCTTGTATTGCTGTCTACAACTGCATTATAATCTTGATTGTTTGTTCATTTGTTTGTTTTTGAGTCAGGAGGATTTGACTCCTTATTCCTGGTTGACCTCAAATTCAAGATATTCTTCATGGATCAGACCCCTAAGGCTAGGATAGCAGGTGTAAGTCCATACATCTAGCCATAAACATGTATCTATATCTAGCCATAAACATCTATCTATATCTGAATGTGTAACATGTAAGTGTGATGTGCATAGCATATATATGACATATAATATAATGCATTAAGTAACATTAATATCCACACACCATATTATAGTGAGGAATAAGTAATTTAATAGTAATTGTTTCACTGTTTCTCCATTTCTTTTTGCATTCTCTTTTACAGAAGCCAAGGGCCAAGTGCAGATCAGGCAGGTGATCTAACAAGCATCAAACCTAGGCCTAGTTTTATTATATTTTTTGTTTGTTGGTTGGTTGGGTTTATTTGTTTGTTTGTTTGTTTTGAGACAAGAACTTGCTAAGTCACACATTCTGTCCTTTACCTTGCTCTACAGCACAGTCAGGCTTTGCTCCCACATAACTATGATGATAGGCTTTGCCCTCAGTGCTTCTTCTTTATTATCATTGCAAACAACTCTAATCTGTTACAGGAATCAAGCCATTATAATGCATCTTCACACACAACTTAATAGACCCACTCAATCATATTATATAAATATTTCTGTGAGTATTTTAGTGGTGTTACCGAATGATAAGTTCATCAAAATGGTACCTATTCTTGTATTTTTCTGAAAAACTATTGATTTATGATACAGATGCTGTAGTCAGCCAGTTGCTGCCCTTTAGATATGTAAGGAAAGAGACAGGAGTTGTTCACTCCCCCAAAGGAGACTAGCTTTATTTGTGTCTATTTTACATCTTAACATTCTACAGGACATGTACTTTGGAAATTGCTTCTTGCCTTTCAAAACACTCAAAAGACTCACTTTGATTATAAATTTCAGTTTATGGATTACATGCATACTTTCTGTATATTTTTTCACCAGAATAAATAAAACAACAACAAAAGAACCTCAAGGGAAACCAAAGACTTTTATGATGGGGAGAAAGGAGCCCTAACATTTGGGGAGTGTTAAACAGGAGAGTGGCAAGTGCCATAGTTACAAAGTTGATGTGTAGATCTAAAAAACTGTATTTACATTTTGTAAATTGAAATCTTGGGAATTTCTTATAGTCATTCCTGAAAGTGAGGCTGAAGGTAGACCATGGGCAGAAAGATGCTTGTGAAGCAGTTCACAGACAAATTTCCCCTAAGGAAGCTGGAAATGGGACCATTTCTTTTTCTCTCTGAGGAAGGAAGAATAGGAAGAATTCATTTTTTCCTCTAAACTGCTACCATATGATTGATGTATGGGTTTAAACTGAAAACAGGGGTAGAAATGAGGCTAATTAAGTGTTAAAAACAAAGGTTAAATTTCACCAGTGATTTTTTTCAGTCACACAAAGAAATGAAGCCAAGAACATTCTAGAAGAGTTGGAGATAAGCACCCTGAGGAATTTAACCAATAAAGACAAGAAAATAATACAAAAAAGTAAAAATGCAGGTAAATGATATGGAAATATGTGGGTAATAATCAAAAGTTGAACTGTGAATTCTACATCGTTACTTTGAAGAGCAGAAAGTAACTGAGGAAATATTGTTAAAAGAGTTTGCATAAAATTTAGAAAAGAACATGTAGATATTTGATAAAATTACATGTATATTTACATACTTAAAGTATGTAAATTAGAACTGATAAAAATTAGAACTAATTTTAAAGCTCTAAAGCAAAAAAGCAATAAAATTAATTTCCTGAAGCCTAATGTTTAAAATGTACTGTGACTTCATAAACACTTTGATTTAATTAGGCTGGACTAGGCCCCATTTAATTCAAATATAAAATGCCATGCAGGGCTGACAAAATAATCTGTAAACACATGCTGTCTTTGAGCAAAGATATTAATATGATATGATAGAACTTTTGAAACAGTCTAGCTCAGTAAAATAAAATCTTAGTGATTAATTAATTATGTCTGTATGAGTAGAATGAAGAGTTCCTGCATATATATGAAGCTTTTTCCAACCTATAAAGTGATAGTAAGGCATTGGAAGTTCTGTTAACGTTATAGAAATCAGTTATTGCTTCAACGGTATAGAAATCAGTTATTGCCTCTATTCTAACCACTGACACTACAAGTGGAAAATGATCTGCTCTATCAATGAGGAGGAAAGAGATTTCAAAAGTAAAAGGGGAATTTCCTATTAATAATTATGTTGGCCCAATTTGTCACTCTAAGAATGCTTAATAATAATGAATAAAATTTTGGTTAATTCAGTGCCCCAAATTTTGTTCAATTATCCTTAAACATATGTTGAGAAACAATTGGCAGAATATTGGAACTTAAAGTTATAAATGAAATAATGTACAACCTGTGGAGATAAGATGGTGGTGTGGTACCAAAGGTCATTTTGTTGTCAAATTGATGGATTGATCGATGAATGGTTGGATGGATGGATGATGGGTGGGTGGATGGATGGAGGGGGGATAGATAGATGGATAGATGGTAGATGAAAGATGGGTGATAGATGGATAGATAGGTGATAGACAAATAGATGGGTGAATGGATGGATAGAAAGATAGATAGATGATAGATAGATAGATAGATAGATAGATAGATAGATAGATAGATGACAGATAGCTAGCTAATAGAGACAGGTTTTTAAAATTTATTCATGATTGTAAAACAAAAAACTACCTAAGGCACCACATTGAAATTTAAATTTGCAAGAATATATAGCAACAGAAATATATTTTAGAGTTTATAACAGACAATTACTATTTACATCATAAAGCAGAGAAAAATTCTGAGACAGAAAATGTGATTTTGCTCAGGCACATTTTACAATATGTTATTTTATTACACATTATTGTTTTGTGCTGCTGGGTGTGTTCTTGGGATTTGAACTCCACAGACCATTCAGTGATGTTTAAAGGGGCACTTTTAGCCCTTTGGAGGCAGAAAAATTGTATTCCATGGCAGCTAATTTTCTTTGGTATTTATGATCTCTTTCTATATCTTATTGTGCTTCTTCCATTTATTTTGTTTTGGTCTAAGTTAATGTATTCTCTATATTACATTCTGACTAATTTATATTGGCTTTCATACCTACTCCTCCCTTCTGTTTACTTTCTCTATATCATGTTTCCTGACAAGTTAATGTGTTAACATATCTTATTTGAATTTATCGTGTGTGTTGTGTGTGGTGTGTGTGTGTGTGTGTGTGTGTGTGTGTGTGTGTGTGTGTGTGTGTGTGTGTGTGTTAGGGCTGTGAACTTTCATGTATGCATGGATTTTTGCTGGTGTTCAGCTCCAGTGGTGTTCAGGTCCCAAAGAGGTATAGAGTCTGCTAGGGGAAGGAGACTGACAACCTCTGAGGGTGAATCAGGATAGTTGCTGCTTTATTGAAAAACTTCTGCACCTTTTATACTCCATAGTTGCATGTAGGATTAAATGAGAGAAAGGGGGCATGTGATCTGGTGTGTGGCTTGAGATCAGGGACTGAGGAAGCTAGCATTGACCTCAACAAGTTAATAGGTACCACAATCATATGTTAATGGAAGAGCCACAAGTTCCTCTTGCCAGAGATAACAATTACTCCTCCCTTTTTAGCAAGCAGGAACTTCCTTCAGTCCCCTGAAGGAATGGGGACTTTTGTCCAAATGCCTGACCTTGGGGAAAGGACTTTCTTGGGGGACCATTATAGAATATTGCAGTTTTTTGTATGGCTTTGTTTATCTAAATAGCTAACACGTAAAGTGAGCAAAGACAAGGCTAGACAAATATTACTGTGAACCTGAATAGACCTTAGGAATTTATAAATCTTATCAAATATACTTTATTTACTAAATAAATCTTATTTATTGAATATACCTTATTTATCAGGTATATGTTATTTATCTAAATTTTCTAGCAGCTTGGTTTTAACTTGTATGGGAGTTGGCAGAGTCATCATGCTATGTGGATCCATGGAGTCAGGAACTTTTTCCAAAGAATTATTTTGTTTTAAGAGGATGCCTTTATATACATTTTCATCCTATAAAGCCCACACAAAATTTCCCAAAGGAAAAGGCACAAGAGAACTCCCACAACACATAGTGAGAATCATGACAAGGATGCTAGAGCATTGTGATCCACACGTTGAAATGCTGGAACTTTGTCAAGCAGCAATGGGCACCACTCAAGCCATGCCAGGTTTTGCTATTTTTCATGTGAGTGCCTACAATGCCAACATTTTCTAATTATCCTGTAATCATAGTTATTTTTCTTTTTAAAATAGTTTCTCACCAGGTAACACTGGTTCACCTAGAAATCACAGTGATCCCTCTGCCTCTGTCTTTGAAGTGCTTGGGTTAAAAGCATGTGCCATGATGTCTAGCTTTGCTATCTTAGTTTCAACTGCTTTCTTAGGTTCAAGAACCCATTGAGAGATTTAGTTTCTTAATTAATTACAGTTTTAGTTGTATTACATTGTGATTCAAGAATGACTAAAGTTTTCATAATTTTTCTCCTTAAAACTAGTAAAAAATAAAATTTAAAGTTTTTTATTATTTGAAATTCTTACTAATTTTCAAAGTCAAAATCTGTTAAATATCAACTAGATAATCATGATTAATTTTCCTATCTTCATCAAAGGCACATACTGCTTGGTAATAAAGGAACTAGCCCCCTGTTTTAACATCCATGACAAGCTAACATGCCTGACCTTGCCCCCTCCTGTCCTACTCACTAGGAGATCAGATACCCTTGTGGCAAGGAACCAATCAGAAGTTAGCTGGTGGTGCTGTGCTTTACAACTCTGGGTGTGCTTTATGTACAAGTACACAACAGTGATGTGCAGAGTATAGCAACTGTCCTGGGAGGGGTCTATAGGCCATAACAACCAGTTGACCAGTCAACACAGGACAGGTCATCCAATCCTGGAAGCACACCAATCCTGAGACTGTTGTGTACCCCTAGACACTCCCCTTATGCCATCCAATATATTCCTGCCTCATGGTTTCTCTGGGTCTTTCTCCAGCCATCCACCTTGGTGAATGGATGAAAGGCCCTAGCTAATGGGGTTAGCTTGTTAAAACAAGTACAGTAAAAAGACTCTTTGCTTCTGCATCAAAATGGGTCTTTTGGTGATTTGGGGGTTTCAGAATTTGGGCATAACAGGTGACACATTAGTTAATTAGTTAATTCCTGCACAGTTGTCCATCGCTCTTGTTCAGATTCAGATAGCATTTAGAGACTGGCAAATGTGTAGGCAGAACGTCACCAGGGCCTCTCTGCTGTTGGTGCATTCTATGAAGTGTGTGGCTGACTTTATGGTACTGAACAAGTGTGTCTTAGTCTGAGTTCTACAGATATTTTCATCTTTAGTCATTCTTTCCCAGCTGCCATTGATAGTTCTCATTTGGTGATGTTTCCTGACATGGTTGAGAGTATTGCTCAACTTCTACCTTCATGGAGGGGACACCTATATTTATATATTTTCTTCTGAAAACTTTTGTATGAGAAGTTGGGAACTGTCAATCTCTATCTTAGCTAAAACTTCAAGTGAGATTGCCAAAGTTTGTGGCTCTTTTTAAGTCTTCAACAGAGAAAAATTCCTTCCACTTGAAGAGATTAGGAATTAGCATCTGGCCTCATGGGGTCTGAGTTTATCTCTTCTTCCTGCCCTATTCAGTGATACTCTATTCAGATTAGAAAGAATTTTATACAGGAGAGGAAACTTCACAGAAACATTTGCCTTTGCTCGATCTGATTTGAGAACTCGAGATAATAAGCATCCCAACAGCATACAGAGAAAGATCTCAAATCCACATTCTTAAAAATACAATATTTATAGAAATTCTTCTTGGCCTTATATGTAGTTTGTTGCAATAAAGTTTTCTCTTTATAAAATAGGTCAATGGAAATAAAATTCTCAAAGCATTTTCATAGAACATAACTGTAATTTTTACTTTTACATATATTCTTAAATACTTCACTTCAGATAGAATACTATTTTAAAATGACTTAGTGATAAGTAAAGCTCTTAATATACTTCATTGCATATAAATTATCATTTTAAAGGATAAAGGGTTCATATGATACTTTAATTTCAATTGTTTATGACTTCTATGTTAAATATGAAGTTTCTATGTAACAGAAAGCAAATAATTTTAGCAAATGTAAAAGATAATAAAAAAGCTGACAATAAATATTATTGCTACCACTTACACAGCAAAAACTAATTGTAAGCCCTGTGCTGGTTGTTTAATTGAATCCTTGTTACATACTTATGAGTTGCATACTGTTTTTATTCTTACTTTACAAACAAGACTCATGGAGATTATGTAACTTCCTTATTCTGACAATGATAGTGAGCTAGAGAGTCAGGATTCAAACTTAGAAAAAGTGACTGCTGGATCATTGTCTTAACCTGTCTGTCTGATGTATTATTTATGATTTATTAAAGCTTGCAAAGTCAGCCACATGCCATAGAAGCCAGGCACACATCTTTAATTCCAGGACTTAGGATTGAGAGGTAGACAGATTTCTGTTACGCCAAGGCTACATGAAACTGATCCAGTCCTAAAGAGAAACAGCTCACATAAACATGATCTCAGCACTTGGGATCACCCTCCTTTAATCCCAGGACTCATGAGAGGTATTTAAGACAGGAACATGGTCTCAGAGCAGGCATTGAATCTCCAGCCACATTGAGGAAAGGAAGACATTTAAGTCTCAGGATTCTCCAGCCATGTTGAGAGCACAACAGTCTGAGATTGCAGTCTGAGGAGCCAGGATTGCCTTTCAGTTTGAGGTGGAGGGAGAGCTAATGGCCAACTGCTTTGCTTTTCTGATTTTCAGCTTGAATTTTGAACACCAATACCTATCTCTGGGTCTTTTATTTTTTGTGTTACATGTCTGTTACCCAACAAAAAGGTGGAAATTTGTGGTTAGTGTCTCACCTGACTCAGCAGCATTGGCACATTGATGTTTACTTAGCCATAAATGAGTCAGCAATGCTCATGTTATAAAGCTGGGGGAAGGACCATATTGTACAGTAAGGGCAGCATCACATCACCAAATAAATTTTTTCACAACTCCCACCAATAACAGGAAAAGAACAGCCGCATGTCCCCCAAAGAATGGTAAGTAGTCCTATGATTTTCATTGTGAAGAATGCAAATAGAAAGCATCCAGTTGCATAAAGAGGCAAACTTCCTGCCCCTCCATGCCTTCAAAAACTTTTATTTAATATTGAAAAACAGGGGTTAGGGATTTAGCTCAGTGGTAGAGTGCTTGCCTAGCAAGCGCAAGGCCCTGGGTTCGGTCCTCAGCCCTGGAAAAAAAATTTTAAAAAGACAAAATAATATTGGAAAACAGCGTTGCTTCACCTGTGCCTATTTTTTTTCAGCCTCAAGAAGCACATGGCAAACAGGGGCATTTTGGATAGGGACAACTAAAACAGAGAGGACAGCATGCTTCTGGCCCCCAGTGAGCACAAATGAAGCACATAAGAGTAAGTTTTTATTTAAATGTTTATTAAGCTTTTATGAGTTTTGCTAAAACAAAAAGAGAAATTAAGTTACTTACAAACTGAAATATCAAGGCCTAGGCCCATATTGTCGACCCAAACTTTAATGCCTAATGGTACAAAGAAGAGAGACAAGGAAATTCGGTGCTTTATATTATTGTAGAATCTAAATCATTCAAATGGATGTAAACCGCTGAAAACAGGCTTGCTATTTGCCTTGACTCTCATTTTCAACTCTTTGGTCCCTGAAAGCCTTCTAAAGAAAAGACTTCCTCTAAACTTTACCTGTCCTGTTTTGCTTTGTGCTGTAACCTAGCTCGTCCAAAGTCTTCTCTGATACTCAATATGCCCCTGTTTGTTTACTTCCAGCTGATACTAACCACACATCATACAAGAAGACAACCATTCTTGAATTTTTGGAAACTCTCATTTTCATGGTCTGGGATGTCATTTGTAACTTGATGATATTGTTTCATCTTAGAAAACCATCATTGCTGACTAAGGACATGCCATAGATGTCCAGGAGCAACCTGAAAAGAAAACTTCATACATAGACAGATGGGTGTCAAGCACTTTCATTTTTTTATATAAATTTTATTTAAATTAGAACCAATCTTATTTTACATATCAATCCCAGTTCCCTCTCCCTCCCATCCTCCCATGC